>NW_002060945.1:4014331-4023179 GCF_000150275.1 Trichoplax adhaerens | reverse complement strand
ACAATTATTCATGTCTATAATGTAATATCGATTAGATATTCGTATACATATAAAGATTTACTTATTAGAGAACTTAATACTAGAAAAACTAATATACAGCTTAAAATCTGATATACGCGTATTAGTCAGTTTCATTGTAAACTGCCTAGCAATATACTGTAGAATGTTGATAAAATACTGTATGTGTCAATCAGTTTATAGTTACCTAGTTGTACAGTACCTACGTGTAAGCATTGCTACATACTACTATTTGCTAATTATATTATTTGAATTGTGGAAATTACGAGTACTAGTATAATCACGTTTGAGCTATAAATCATACTAACAGTATGTTCAAAGTAAAATATGTAAGTACTTACGGTACGCAAAGTATGACGAGCGTAGACTCTACTCGTATCTTGAATAAGTCAAAGCTCAAGTATTAAATATCATCCACAGGAACGATCTAATACCGCAGTTTTAACACAACTTATAGCTAATTAATACCAACAATATCAGAATGGCCGTAAAATATTCATTTACAGTGAATAACATTAATCCGAAATCATATTTTAAGTTTATTAAAAATTAATAATATTCTCGTATGTTCATGATATATATATATCTATAATTATAATTATGATTATCGATAGTTGGTAGTTGTGGTTCATTTCCCTGTGTCCACGGTACCTGTGTAAGTAATACGACTATGGGTGGAGACTATAACTGTTCATGCGAGGCAGGATGGACTGGTCAAAACTGCGAAATCGGTAAATTAACACAATAATCTGTTACACATCATCTCTACGTACGCGTACTGCATTAAAATATAATATAAAATTATTATAAAAATTCAATATAACGCAACTTCGTTAGTGCAAGATCTAAACGGTAAAATAAATACTACGAATATTTATCAAGCTAAAGTACTACCCAGATCTACCGATATCACTTGTATAATTGTATAATTAAAGTATGTTTACAAGATTGTACATTACTATTTAATTACTAATCGAATAAATACCTCCGATTCTCCCAATAGAAATTAACGAATGTATCTCCAGTCCATGTTCTGGTAACGCTACTTGTATAGATCTATTTCTTGGTTACTCGTGTAAGTGCCCACAAGGTTATTATGGCTCTAATTGTAGTCAAGGTAAGTTTTTAGTGTTTGAGATAAAATAAATCACAAAATATTACGGTACTATCTGTTCGAATAATATCGGATATCGGCGACATCATCAATCACACTTTTTTACTATGTATAAAAGATTTTCGTATTGTTAGATTGAGCAGTAAAGGTACGTATTTAGAAATCAGTGAGAAAGTGTTTAATAATATTATATACTTGCTAACATACAACAAAAACTAAGCTACTGTAGATGCTACTCGATGATAGTGTAACAATGATGGTGATCTATAAAGGGAAATATATAATACCTTTATTACCGAATAGGTCCTGTAAATGATGGCGATCTCAGACTTTATAGCGCATACAACTACGGTCCTGATAGAGGAAATGTAGAAATATATCATGATGGAATGTGGGGTGCAATTTGTCATTATTCGTGGAGTACAAACGACGCTCTTGTTGCTTGTAGGCAATTAGGATATGGTAATGTATCATCCAGTTATTGCTGTTCAAATTTTGGCAGTACTGTAAAACATATTTGGCTCTCCAATGTGGGCTGCTCTGGGAATGAAAGTAAATTAACAGACTGTCCTTCTTCTGGGTGGAATGTAACAAGCTCGTGTGGGCGAAGTACTTACGCGGGAGTCCAATGTATAGGTAATTAGTAGCATATTAAATAATAAATTTACATTAATATAGAATTAAACGGTATACTCGTATACGCATACATATCGAAATAATTGTATACGGTAGATAGTAATTCAGAAGAGGAAATGTATTAGTAAAGCACTATGGGTTAAGGTGCGATAAATCAATAGCTTTTACGGGTATTTCGGTAATTAAAGAGACGATATATTATACAGATAGATACTTGTGAACGATCGTATCTTAGTGAAGCGAGCTAGTATTGAGCATTTTATGCAGACGCAGTTACGAAACCTTATCATTGGAAAACTCGATATCATATATCTCCGAAGAGATATTATTATTGTGGCCTGTATACCTATACTGTATCGAATACATTATTTTTAAACTGTTTCGGAACTATTTCGGGATATACTTTCTTACCAAAATTTACTAGAAATTACCCTATTTAAATTTTTAATGTTTGAAATTAATTTCAGCTGGAAGTTGCGCATCATATCCGTGTGTTCATGGGACATGTACCAGTAACTCTACTGGCGGATATAATTGTAGTTGCCTATACGGTTGGACCGGACAGCAATGCCAAATGAGTAAGTAGAATGTAGTTTATGTATTCTTTGGTTTATTGTTTAGATTTATGGCTGAATATTGTTGAGATAGTTTTGGATTGTAACTAATACCGTAGTTGGTAATATTTATTGTAACAGCTACTTTAATGGAAATTCATGATACGAATATAATACTACACTACAAGATAGGTAGTATAGTATTTCAGGAAATGCTACGGTGTCGTAAAATGTATTCTTTGTAATAGTAATTATTTTTGTGATTGATAACATCGTCTAGGTGTAAATGAATGCGCTTCTAACCCTTGTTCAGCCAATGCAACATGTATTGATCAACATACTAGTTATGTATGTTTATGTCCAGATGGATACTATGGATCGAACTGTCAAGAAGGTTGCTATTATGATATGCTCGTATTACAGCTCTTACAGTAATATCAATAATATTATTTTCAAGCAGTAAACTTTTAATTGTACTATTAGATATTTTATTTTAATTATTAGTGATAACGAGTTCGAAAACACCCATTCTTATATGATTTTGTATAACAATTTTTAACGTTAATACAACGTAATAGGACCAATTGCTGATGGTAGCGTTAGATTAGTGGCTCAGTATAACGCTGCTGGACCGAATGAGGGCAATGTCGAAATCTATCATAACGGAACCTGGGGCTCGATATGTCACTATTCCTTTGATATAAACGATGCACAAGTTGTATGTCGTCAGTTAGGTTATCCTAACGCCTCGCGCTCTTACTGTTGCTCGTACTATGGAAATCAGAATTACACGTTAATGTGGTTAAGCAATCTATATTGTAGAGGAAATGAAAGTAGAGTTTCAGATTGCTCTCGCGGCTCTGGATGGGGAAGCATCAGTAATGGATGTTCTAGATACGGTATAGCCGGCGTTCGGTGTACTAGTAAGTCACATTGTATTACATCGGTAAAGAGTTTCAACTGTAGAATATTTAGCTATGTGTATATAAATGTTAGGCATCATTATTCAAGATAAACTATACGTACACTAAAAACGTTAAGATAATGATAAAGTTACAGTATTTACTTGCATTGCAACTCCGAAATATGATAATAATACTACAAAAATATACAGTAATAGTTTAACTATTAAACCTTGATATTCGCACAATGGTTCATTAGATTTATTACGTTCTTAACAAGCACAGACGTCTTGTTGGACTAATTACTTAGAATACCGAGTACTGAGTGTATAAGTGTACTTGTACAAACTTGTTTTTTTTACTTTACTGCGTACAATTGTATCACTAATCCACAATTTCTTTGACTGAACATATTATATACACACACTTTTATCTGATTACTAGCCACGAAAGCAGATGTAGCCGTGCATTATACACAAAACGTTTAAATCTATTACTGAACATAAAAATATCTACAATATATGGCATTTGTGTACACAATCCGCGTAGTCGAGTATTATCCCCCCAAATTTTAAAGTAATGTGCTTTACTTTTTCTCACAAAACGTTTAATATCTAATGTCCAATTGTCCATTACCTGCATTGACTGCATGCATATCACAAATAACTGAACATAAAAATTTAGTATATTTAAGCAATATCAGGCACTGAGCATGCACAAACAAAATAGCAACGACAGGTGACAGTGCTTCACTGCAGTATAGAGTTGAGTAGTTTAGAAGTTTATTCAAGTTCTCTCGCCGTTTTAAAGTCAACGAGGAGCATCTACACTGTATGCAGATTGTGCAGGTGTGCAATAGTTTTCAGTCCCACTCTCCGTTTGGCCGTGATCGATCGAATACGTTAAAGTTGTCGTCAATCGCGGAATAAAGTTATCAAAAATTGGTTTCTTCAGGAAAGTTACTTTCCGTTACCATATACGAAACGTACCTTGCAGCACCGAGCTTACCCTAGTAATATAAATATAATTACTATTAAGTTAATAAGACGCAATAAGAAGAAGTGCTTAGTGCGTTCTTTTCTCTGTCTTTAATTGAACTGGTTAATGTTGCCTGGGGTAGGTGGTCTAGCGTACAGTATTAGACTATAATAGCTGAGCTAACAGTCTAGTATACCGTAGTGTGTACGTACTGTCTATTTTCATACTTAGAAATCAGACATAAGTACTACAGTAAGCCCACTAGATGGTTGTACATGAGCTAGTGGCATAGCTATAGCAGAATGGCCTAAAGAATGATAGACCTCCATGTTAATTTTCACTGGTAGCCGCTTTACGTCCCTCTTTCTTTCCTTTTAGTGGTCTCGGGTGTAAGTTCGTAAAATACGTCTATGGCTATACTGTATGTGTGATACAGTATCACCAAACTATAACTACTTCATACACTGTACTGTACGATTGTACTTTGGTATATCTTTCTTAGCAACGATTGTAAGATAGGACAGAACACATAACAAAACAGAATTCTATTACACATAGTTTGTCATAGCAATTTGATTTTACCTCTATATAATTTGTATTACTAATTGTGATTGTCAATAACTGTTAAATATTACAGCTTTAAACAATAGTTGCTCGCCAAGTCCTTGCTTAAATGGCGGTACTTGCTCACAAGGAACCCAGAGTGGATATAATTGTTCATGTCCTCATGGATTTACTGGCAATATTTGTCAGATAAGTAAGTAATAACTACTACAATTACAACATACTTCACTCATAGCCACATTATTTTACTTTCATTATGCTGTAGTCGTGCATGATTTCATAGCTTTGAAATAGATTGATATCTTAGCTTTTATGAGTTTTAAATAATAGAAAAGAATGTATGGATTGATTTTATTTGATTTATTCTATAACAGATGTTAATGAATGTAGTTCCTCTCCATGCTTGAACAATTCTACCTGCATTGATGGTATCGGTAGATACGATTGTTATTGTCCACCAGGCTACATCTACAATAATTCGTATTGCCAACAAAGTCAGTAAAACTTTTTTCATAATAACATTAAATAATTATCCAAATTTACGTGCTAAGCTGAATACGCGTAAAACTATGTTTTGTATCTTATTTATACTCGTATACTAATATTAATTTATGCTATATTTAGATGCTAGTAATAGTTGTTTACCGAATCCGTGTTCAAATGGTGCTACTTGTTTTGCTGGAATTCATGGATATAGTTGTTCGTGTTCTTATGGATTTACTGGCAATAGGTGTCAAACAAGTAAGCAATATCAATTACACAAGTAATAGTAGTTTAGAATTAATTTATGAACTTCTTTACTGTTATCAATTTAAAGTATAAATGGAATGTACGATGTTAGTTAGTTAGTTTACAAGTAGCCATTATTAATACATACAGTAGTAACAGTACAGTAGTTCTTTATTAAAGTTTTAGATTGTAATAGATTATTAGCCTTGAGATTAATTAGTATACAGTAAATATTAATTAGATATGCGCGTACTTCTATTAAATAGATATCAATGAATGTAATTCATCACCATGTGGAAGCAACGCTACTTGTATCGACAGAATTGGTAGATACGATTGCCAGTGTCCGTCTGGCTACAGTTACATTAATTCATCATGTAGACTGAGTAAGTATGATGCTTTTTTTGTAATCTATTGTATTAAAATAGACGATATGCAGACTAGAGAACACTATTCAAGTTTAAATTTTATAAGAAATTTCAAACTTCAACTAAATTCGAAAATTTATCGATTCGTATTTATTTGAAAATAATTAAGCTTTCATTTTAAGGTAATTTGCATCAAATTATTGATTTATAAGTTGATATGTGAGGTCAAGTTAGTTAAATAGGCCCCTAGATGCATGTTTTACGTTATGTATCAAAAACATTATAATCATTTACGAAGTTATAGTTTCCTAACCTCAGGTTTTGAGAGTAGCTAATTGTATTAAGATATGCTAAGTACTATACCTTATCTGATGAATTATAGACAAGTATTACTTTCGGGAGATTAGAATAGTTTTTATTTCGTTTTATTACGTTTTGTAATTATTTTTTTCTATTAAAAATACATTTGCACATACATTTTACATAACTGCAACTGCAGCTTAATTTCCTAAATCATGTTGATATAGTTTAATAGTCAAAATTGTATGTAATAGATAGCACATTAGAATCAAGTTATTCAGTTTTGACATTTGATAGATTTGTTCTTTACTTGATTATATTGGTAGCACGATTAGATCTATAATTATATGGTTAGCCTGAATCTTATGCTGTATGTTATTATCGTATTTTAATTTCTTTAATTATATGTAGCGACATAGACTTAAAGTATTTTTATCGGCAAGCTGATACTCAATATCTTACAATGTTGCTTCAAACAAAGGTACAAACATCACTATACCTATACGACTAGTAAATGGATATAAGCCAAATGCTGGAAGATTGGAAGTATTTTATAACAATCAGTGGGGATCTGTATGCCATCGAGAATTTGGAATTGAGGATGCTAGAGTCGTATGCAGACAGCTAGGTTACACTAATGTATCATCCTATTATTGCTGTTCATATTTTGGATATGGAAATGGCCCAATATGGCTAAGTAATGTTAACTGTACTGGCTCTGAAAGTAGTCTATCTGCATGCTCATACACTGGATGGAATAACACTGGTTGTCAACGTTACGACGAAGCCGGCATTGAATGTACTGGTATGTAAATTTTAGTAAAAGAATTTGACTTCTTGTTTTTTTACCCGTTGGCATGCTCTTAGAACTGCATTAAAAATAAATTTTGTTCACAGTTGGCGCATGCGGATCCTTCCCTTGCGTTCATGGAACTTGCATCAGTAACGCAACTTTGGGAGTTGGTTATAATTGTAGTTGCTCGCCAGGGTGGACTGGCAAACAGTGTGAAGCTGGTAACTTTATGATTGGCGATGATATTTCTTTTATATACGTTAATAACATTATTGTGAGATTGATACTATGAATAATTACTTGGAGATCTTCAGATAGAGTTTATTTTATAGTTATTGATTTAACGATACTGTCATTTTAGTTAAGAATCGGTATTATTTTCGCCATGGTTAAAATAAGATATGTCCGAGGCTATACCTATTATAATCTCATTATTATTAATTTTAACTCCTTTCAGGGACTAACGAATGTGCTTCTAATCCGTGTTCAAGTAATGCTACGTGTGTTGATCAGTTTCAAGCTTACACGTGCAAATGTCCAGAAGGGTATTATGGATCAAACTGTGCTGAAGGTGAGACAGCTTAATTATCTCTTCTATATTCAAATCGTTAGTTTAAGGTGTTAAGGATTATCTTTGTAAATGTGATATTGTTCATCAGGTAATTTATTCTTTTTGCAATAATTTACATATCATTATTTCATAGGTCCCGTAGCAGAGGGAGCGCTTAGACTTGTTGGAAAAGGTTACGATTCTACGAGAGGCAATGTACAAATATATCATGACGGTCGTTGGGGTGCAATTTGCGATCATGGCTGGAGTATGCAGGATGCTCAAGTAGCCTGCAGGCAATTAGGATTTGCAAATGTATCTACATACCAATGTTGCTCACAATATGGTTCTGCACGCATTCAGATATGGCTAAGATATCTGGGATGTACAGGAAACGAAACCTCTTTATTGCAGTGTTCTCGATCCAATTGGACTGATACTGGATCTTGCAATAATTACAATTACGCAGGAGTTACTTGTTTAAGTAAGTTTTACGCAAAAGTAAATTAAAAAATAGTTTTACTATTTTCTTCACTTCCTATTAGGAACTCCTTTTTATGTTACAGTATTAATGTTCAAATAAGAACACAACATTTTTATGAATAGTCACGTCTAATTGAATAATTAGTAGATCTACACAAATTTTTTTGTGTTTACATCAAATTGAATGGAAAATTAATCGACAATGACAGTGATTGTATACTAAGTTACGTTGCAAGGTGGAATAAATCGAAAGCTTTTTACGTTATTTCGGTAATTAAATAGACAGTGCATTATACTGTATACGAATAGATAATTGTGAACGATTACGTCTTAATGAAGTGAGCCAATATTGAACATCATATAGAGACGGTTACGAAATCTTCTTAGGATCGTCTGTTTACTATATGATGATTTTATAAGTCGGTTAATTAACCAACTCTAAATATTTCTATGCTTACATACTCTTAAGAGATATCGATATTATAAGTTACAATTTATAATTACAGCTTCAAATATTTCTTGAACTTAGATTCCAATTCTTGATGTATTTGTATTACGTTGTTGTATAGATTACGCCTGCGTAATCACGGCCGACTTTACGATTTTATCAGCATTGAGTGAATGTGAGATGTTTCTACAATACAGTTAATTAATTCATTAAGTAAATACAGGACAATGGCAACTTACGAATTTACTAATAAATAATATACGATAAATACTGTAATATAATGTTCTTATATTGAAAACCGCGATGTAATGTTGTTTCTGTTACTGAAGATATTACTATCCCAAGATACAGTATATGCCGGTTCTGTATTGAATAATACTACGCGCATTTGAGAGCTGTATCGGGATGATC
>NW_002060945.1:4011827-4013776 GCF_000150275.1 Trichoplax adhaerens | reverse complement strand
GAGTATAAGCAATATCATAGCTGACAATATTTATTATAACAGCTACTTTAACGAACGTTGAGAATACAGATATAATACTATACTATAAAATAGATAATACCGTTTTCCAGGAAATGCGAGGGCGTTGTAAAAAGTATTCTATGTAATAGTAATTATTTTTGTAATTGATAACATCGTCTAGGTGTAAATGAATGCGCTTCTAACCCTTGTTCAGCCAATGCAACATGTATTGATCAACATACTAGTTATGTATGTTTATGTCCAGATGGATACTATGGATCGAACTGTCAAGAAGGTTGCTATTAGGATATAATAGCGCTAGCAGTAAATTCTAATTCTACTATTAGATATTTTAATTTAATTATAAGTGATTACGAGTTCGAAAACACCCATTCTTATATGATTTTGTATAACAATTTTTAACGTTAATACAACGTAATAGGACCAATTGCTGATGGTAGCGTTAGATTAGTGGCTCAGTATAACGCTGCTGGACCGAATGAAGGCAATGTCGAAATCTATCATAACGGAACCTGGGGCTCGATATGTCACCGTTCCTTTGATATAAACGATGCACAAGTTGTATGTCGTCAGTTAGGTTATCCTAACGCCTCGCACTCTTACTGTTGCTCGTACTATGGAAATAACAAGTATTACACGTTAATGTGGTTAAGCAATCTATATTGTAGAGGAAATGAAAGTAGAGTTTCAGATTGCTCTCGCGGCTCTGGATGGGGAAGTATCAGTAATGGATGTTCTAGATACGATGTGGCAGGTGTAAGATGTACTGGTAAGTTATATTACATATTTATATAGGTAAAGAGTTCATTCTTGTAGAATATTGTACTATCTACGTTCTGTAGATATTAGACGTCATTGTTAAATTTGGTAGTTAGATACTAGAGATTGTTTAAGTAATGATAAAATTACAATAGTTACTTGTATTGTAGCTACAAAGTACGACAGTACTACAGAAATACACAGTAGTTTAACTGTCAGAAATTCTATCAAATTCAAAGATTCCATTAGCATTATTATGGTATTTACTATATTACTAAGTTCCGTCAGATATTAAACGCCTGTTATATACAAGTATAGAGTTTTTAGTATTACTAAGACACTAACGAACAGTATTTTTAATTTACATGATAATGTAGATATTCTATATAACTACACAATGTACAAGAATTGTTTGTGTATCATGTTTAATAGACTCTAATTACCATTTTACTTGAAATAGACTTTAATCAATGCGCATCTAATCCTTGTGTTAACGGAACATGTTACGATCAACCCGGTGCATATAACTGTTCTTGTTCGCCGGGCTATGTGGGAACAAACTGTAATATCCGTAAGTATGGTTCTACATGTACTGTACTAAATTGTTTTATTATTAAAATTAATGTACTATAACATAAATACTACTAGCACACGAATTTATTAAATAATATGTAATAAGTAACTTTCAATATTATATTTTATAAACAAATATATCAAAACATCTAAAATTAGGAAGCGATTGTTACTCAAATCCATGCTTAAATGGTGGTACCTGCATGGTAGGCTCTTCAGGAATCGGTTATAACTGCTCTTGTATAAATGGATACACCGGGAATGAATGTCAATCAGGTAGACGACGTACAGCAGAATAATAATATTAATGTACGAATAGTGGATTAATATCGTCTATTATAGAGTATAGACAATATTTTTACTATATAATACAACACATATGCGTAACTGTATGATTACTTCATACTGAAATTACAATACGAGATCGTCAGTTTCTTACTTCAACATCGTATTATTCTATGCTTTATATAAACTATTATTCTGACGATTTTCCTTGAAAAATCTGCAATAATGTTAATTATAGATAATTATAGCAGTTGTATTGATTACATTATTATAAAAGATATTTTATGTGTATTATACACTTTAGTGTTATG
>NW_002060945.1:3959041-4011777 GCF_000150275.1 Trichoplax adhaerens | reverse complement strand
ATTCATCACCATGTGGAAGCACGCTACTTGTATCGACAGAATTGGTAGATACGATTGCCAGTGTCCGTCTGGCTACAGTTACATTAATTCATCATGTAGACTGAGTAAGTATGATGCTTTTTTTGTAATCTATAGTATTAAAATAGACGATGTGCAGACTAGAGAACACTATTCAAGTTTAAATTTTATAAGAAATTTCAAACTTCAACTAAATTCGAAAATTTATCGATTCGTATTTATTTAAAAATAATTAAGCTTTCATTTTAAGGTAATTTGCATCAAATTATTGATTTATAAGTTGATATGTGAGGTCAAGTTAGTTAAATAGGCCCCTAGATGCATGTTTTACGTTATGTATCAAAAACATTATAATCATTTACGAAGTTATAGTTTCCTAACCTCAGGTTTTGAGAGTAGCTAATTGTATTAAGATATGCTAAGTACTATACCTTATCTGATGAATTATAGACAAGTATTACTTTCGGGAGATTAGAATAGTTTTTATTTCGTTTTATTACGTTTTGTAATTATTTTTTTCTATTAAAAATACATTTGCACATACATTTTACATAACTGCAACTGCAGCTTAATTTCCTAAATCATGTTGATATAGTTTAATAGTCAAAATTGTATGTAATAGATAGCACATTAGAATCAAGTTATTCAGTTTTGACATTTGATAGATTTGTTCTTTACTTGATTATATTGGTAGCACGATTAGATCTATAATTATATGGTTAGCCTGAATCTTATGCTGTATGTTATTATCGTATTTTAATTTCTTTAATTATATGTAGCGACATAGACTTAAAGTATTTTTATCGGCAAGCTGATACTCAATATCTTACAATGTTGCTTCAAACAAAGGTACAAACATCACTATACCTATACGACTAGTAAATGGATATAAGCCAAATGCTGGAAGATTGGAAGTATTTTATAACAATCAGTGGGGATCTGTATGCCATCGAGAATTTGGAATTGAGGATGCTAGAGTCGTATGCAGACAGCTAGGTTACACTAATGTATCATCCTATTATTGCTGTTCATATTTTGGATATGGAAATGGCCCAATATGGCTAAGTAATGTTAACTGTACTGGCTCTGAAAGTAGTCTATCTGCATGCTCATACACTGGATGGAATAACACTGGTTGTCAACGTTACGACGAAGCCGGCATTGAATGTACTGGTATGTAAATTTTAGTAAAAGAATTTGACTTCTTGTTTTTTTACCCGTTGGCATGCTCTTAGAACTGCATTAAAAATAAATTTTGTTCACAGTTGGCGCATGCGGATCCTTCCCTTGCGTTCATGGAACTTGCATCAGTAACGCAACTTTGGGAGTTGGTTATAATTGTAGTTGCTCGCCAGGGTGGACTGGCAAACAGTGTGAAGCTGGTAACTTTATGATTGGCGATGATATTTCTTTTATATACGTTAATAACATTATTGTGAGATTGATACTATGAATAATTACTTGGAGATCTTCAGATAGAGTTTATTTTATAGTTATTGATTTAACGATACTGTCATTTTAGTTAAGAATCGGTATTATTTTCGCCATGGTTAAAATAAGATATGTCCGAGGCTATACCTATTATAATCTCATTATTATTAATTTTAACTCCTTTCAGGGACTAACGAATGTGCTTCTAATCCGTGTTCAAGTAATGCTACGTGTGTTGATCAGTTTCAAGCTTACACGTGCAAATGTCCAGAAGGGTATTATGGATCAAACTGTGCTGAAGGTGAGACAGCTTAATTATCTCTTCTATATTCAAATCGTTAGTTTAAGGTGTTAAGGATTATCTTTGTAAATGTGATATTGTTCATCAGGTAATTTATTCTTTTTGCAATAATTTACATATCATTATTTCATAGGTCCCGTAGCAGAGGGAGCGCTTAGACTTGTTGGAAAAGGTTACGATTCTACGAGAGGCAATGTACAAATATATCATGACGGTCGTTGGGGTGCAATTTGCGATCATGGCTGGAGTATGCAGGATGCTCAAGTAGCCTGCAGGCAATTAGGATTTGCAAATGTATCTACATACCAATGTTGCTCACAATATGGTTCTGCACGCATTCAGATATGGCTAAGATATCTGGGATGTACAGGAAACGAAACCTCTTTATTGCAGTGTTCTCGATCCAATTGGACTGATACTGGATCTTGCAATAATTACAATTACGCAGGAGTTACTTGTTTAAGTAAGTTTTACGCAAAAGTAAATTAAAAAATAGTTTTACTATTTTCTTCACTTCCTATTAGGAACTCCTTTTTATGTTACAGTATTAATGTTCAAATAAGAACACAACATTTTTATGAATAGTCACGTCTAATTGAATAATTAGTAGATCTACACAAATTTTTTTGTGTTTACATCAAATTGAATGGAAAATTAATCGACAATGACAGTGATTGTATACTAAGTTACGTTGCAAGGTGGAATAAATCGAAAGCTTTTTACGTTATTTCGGTAATTAAATAGACAGTGCATTATACTGTATACGAATAGATAATTGTGAACGATTACGTCTTAATGAAGTGAGCCAATATCGAACATCATATAGAGACGGTTACGAAATCTTCTTAGGATCGTCTGTTTACTATATGATGATTTTATAAGTCGGTTAATTAACCAACTCTAAATATTTCTATGCTTACATACTCTTAAGAGATATCGATATTATAAGTTACAATTTATAATTACAGCTTCAAATATTTCTTGAACTTAGATTCCAATTCTTGATGTATTTGTATTACGTTGTTGTATAGATTACGCCTGCGTAATCACGGCCGACTTTACGATTTTATCAGCATTGAGTGAATGTGAGATGTTTCTACAATACAGTTAATTAATTCATTAAGTAAATACAGGACAATGGCAACTTACGAATTTACTAATAAATAATATACGATAAATACTGTAATATAATGTTCTTATATTGAAAACCGCGATGTAATGTTGTTTCTGTTACTGAAGATATTACTATCCCAAGATACAGTATATGCCGGTTCTGTATTGAATAATACTACGCGCATTTGAGAGCTGTATCGGGATGTATTCTCTGTCTAAATTTACTAAAGACTAGTCTATGGCTAAATTTGAATATTTAAAATTAATTTCAGCTGGAAGTTGTGCATCATATCCATGTGTTCATGGGACATGTACTAGTAACTCTACTGGCGGATATAATTGCAGTTGTTCGTATGGTTGGACCGGACAGCAATGCCAAATGAGTAAGTAGAATGTGATTCATGTGTGCTTTGATCTATTGTGTAGATGTATAGCTGTATGTTATTAAAATATTTTCGGAGTATAAGCAATATCATAGCTGACAATATTTATTATAACAGCTACTTTAACGAACGTTGAGAATACAGATATAATACTATACTATAAAATAGATAATACCGTTTTCCAGGAAATGCGAGGGCGTTGTAAAAAGTATTCTATGTAATAGTAATTATTTTTGTAATTGATAACATCGTCTAGGTGTAAATGAATGCGCTTCTAACCCTTGTTCAGCCAATGCAACATGTATTGATCAACATACTAGTTATGTATGTTTATGTCCAGATGGATACTATGGATCGAACTGTCAAGAAGGTTGCTATTAGGATATAATAGCGCTAGCAGTAAATTCTAATTCTACTATTAGATATTTTAATTTAATTATAAGTGATTACGAGTTCGAAAACACCCATTCTTATATGATTTTGTATAACAATTTTTAACGTTAATACAACGTAATAGGACCAATTGCTGATGGTAGCGTTAGATTAGTGGCTCAGTATAACGCTGCTGGACCGAATGAGGGCAATGTCGAAATCTATCATAACGGAACCTGGGGCTCGATATGTCACCGTTCCTTTGATATAAACGATGCACAAGTTGTATGTCGTCAGTTAGGTTATCCTAACGCCTCGCACTCTTACTGTTGCTCGTACTATGGAAATAACAAGTATTACACGTTAATGTGGTTAAGCAATCTATATTGTAGAGGAAATGAAAGTAGAGTTTCAGATTGCTCTCGCGGCTCTGGATGGGGAAGTATCAGTAATGGATGTTCTAGATACGATGTGGCAGGTGTAAGATGTACTGGTAAGTTATATTACATATTTATATAGGTAAAGAGTTCATTCTTGTAGAATATTGTACTATCTACGTTCTGTAGATATTAGACGTCATTGTTAAATTTGGTAGTTAGATACTAGAGATTGTTTAAGTAATGATAAAATTACAATAGTTACTTGTATTGTAGCTACAAAGTACGACAGTACTACAGAAATACACAGTAGTTTAACTGTCAGAAATTCTATCAAATTCAAAGATTCCATTAGCATTATTATGGTATTTACTATATTACTAAGTTCCGTCAGATATTAAACGCCTGTTATATACAAGTATAGAGTTTTTAGTATTACTAAGACACTAACGAACAGTATTTTTAATTTACATGATAATGTAGATATTCTATATAACTACACAATGTACAAGAATTGTTTGTGTATCATGTTTAATAGACTCTAATTACCATTTTACTTGAAATAGACTTTAATCAATGCGCATCTAATCCTTGTGTTAACGGAACATGTTACGATCAACCCGGTGCATATAACTGTTCTTGTTCGCCGGGCTATGTGGGAACAAACTGTAATATCCGTAAGTATGGTTCTACATGTACTGTACTAAATTGTTTTATTATTAAAATTAATGTACTATAACATAAATACTACTAGCACACGAATTTATTAAATAATATGTAATAAGTAACTTTCAATATTATATTTTATAAACAAATATATCAAAACATCTAAAATTAGGAAGCGATTGTTACTCAAATCCATGCTTAAATGGTGGTACCTGCATGGTAGGCTCTTCAGGAATCGGTTATAACTGCTCTTGTATAAATGGATACACCGGGAATGAATGTCAATCAGGTAGACGACGTACAGCAGAATAATAATATTAATGTACGAATAGTGGATTAATATCGTCTATTATAGAGTATAGACAATATTTTTACTATATAATACAACACATATGCGTAACTGTATGATTACTTCATACTGAAATTACAATACGAGATCGTCAGTTTCTTACTTCAACATCGTATTATTCTATGCTTTATATAAACTATTATTCTGACGATTTTCCTTGAAAAATCTGCAATAATGTTAATTATAGATAATTATAGCAGTTGTATTGATTACATTATTATAAAAGATATTTTATGTGTATTATACACTTTAGTGTTATGTTATTTTAATAGAATATTAATATTGTAATACCGTGCATCATGAAATAAGTATTTCAATATTTAATTAATATAGATATTGACGAATGTAGTTCTTCGCCTTGCGCAAGTAATGCTACTTGTAGTAACCTTATTGGAAGATACGAATGTAACTGTGCACCAGGCTACGTAGGACCATTCTGTTATGAAAGTACGTAAGATAATATATAGCATATATACTCGTAGCTTATTGTACGATATATAATATAATATTCTTCACGATTGCTGTTATGTATGTGATACAGTCCGAGGCTGTTTTAAAATACGCATCATTGGCTATGCATGTTCGTATAGTATTACCTTGTTTTCTGATTTAACGTTTTCATACGTAGGTTCCAATAGTCAGTTACCAATTCGACTAGTAAATGGTCCTACTCCGAATAAGGGAAGAGTAGAAGTTTATCACAATAATGTATGGGGCTCTATTTGCTATTACGGATTTAACATGAAGGAAGCCAGAGTCGCTTGTCGTCAATTAGGTTACACAAATGCGTCAGGCTATTCTTGCTGCGGTACTTATGGCTACACTAGTGGGCCAGTATGGCTAAGTAATGTAAATTGCAATGGTACAGAAACTAGTTTAGCTCAATGTACGTATACCGGATGGAATAATACTGGATGCTCAACCTACAGTAATCTCGCTATAACTTGTACAGGTAATAATAAATTGAACAATTATTCGTGTCTATAATGTAATATCGATTGGATATTCGTTTACATATAAAGATTTACTTGTTGGAGAACTTAATACTAGAAAAACTAATATACAGCTTAAAATCTGATATACGCGTATTAGTCAGTTTCATTGTAAACTGCCTAGCAATATACTGTAGAATGTTGATAAAATACTGTATGTGTCAATTAGTTTATAGTTACCTAGTTGTACAGTACGTATGTGTAAGCATTGCCACATACTACTATTTACTAATTATATTATTTGAATTGTGGAAATTACGAGTACTAGTATAATCACGTTTGAGCTATAAATCATACTAATAGTATGTTCAAAGTAAAATATGTAAGTACTTACGGTACGCAAAGTATAACGAACGTAGACTCTACTCGTATTTTGAATAAGTCAAAGCTCAAGTATTAAATATCATCCACAGGAACGATCTAATACCGCAGTTTTAACACAACTTATGGCCTATTAATACCAAAAATATTAGAATGGCCGTAAAATATTCATTTACAGTGAATAACATTAATCCGAAATCATATTTTAAGTTTATTAAAAATTAATAATATTCTCGTATGTTCATGATATATATATATCTATAATTATAATTATGATTATCGATAGTTGGTAGTTGTGGTTCATTTCCCTGTGTCCACGGTACCTGTGTAAGTAATACGACTATGGGTGGAGACTATAACTGTTCATGTGAGGCAGGATGGACTGGTCAAAACTGCGAAATCGGTAAATTAACACAATAATCTGTTACACATTATATCTACGTACGCGTACTGCATTAAAATATATTATAAAATTGTTATAAAACTTCAATATAACGCAGTTTCGTTAGTGCAAGATCTAAACGGTAAAATAAATACTACGAATATTTATCAAGCTAAAGTACTACCCTGATCTACCGATATCACTTGTATAATTGTATAATTAAAATATGTTTACAAGATTGTACATTACTATTTAATTACTAATCGAATAAATACCTCCGATTCTCGTAATAGAAATTAACGAATGTATCTCCAGTCCATGTTCTGGTAACGCTACTTGTATAGATCTATTTCTTGGTTACTCGTGTAAGTGCCCACAAGGTTATTATGGCTCTAATTGTAGTCAAGGTAAGTTTTTAGTGTTTGAGATAAAATAAACCACAAAATGTTACGGTACTATCTGTTCGAATAATATTGGATATCGGCGACATCATCAATCACACTTTTTTACTATGTATAAAAGATTTTCGTATTGTTAGATTGAGCAGTAAAGGTACGTATTTAGAAATCAGTGAGAAAGTGTTTAATAATATTATATACTTGCTAACATACAACAAAAACTAAGCTACTGTAGATGCTACTCGATGATAGTGTAACAATGATGGTGATCTATAAAGGGAAATATATAATACCTTTATTACCGAATAGGTCCTGTAAATGATGGCGATCTCAGACTTTATAGCGCATACAACTACGGTCCTGATAGAGGAAATGTAGAAATATATCATGATGGAATGTGGGGTGCAATTTGTCATTATTCGTGGAGTACAAACGACGCTCTTGTTGCTTGTAGGCAATTAGGATATGGTAATGTATCATCCAGTTATTGCTGTTCAAATTTTGGCAGTACTGTAAAACATATTTGGCTCTCCAATGTGGGCTGCTCTGGGAATGAAAGTAAATTAACAGACTGTCCTTCTTCTGGGTGGAATGTAACAAGCTCGTGTGGGCGAAGTACTTACGCGGGAGTCCAATGTATAGGTAATTAGTAGCATATTAAATAATAAATTTACATTAATATAGAATTAAACGGTATACTCGTATACGCATACATATCGAAATAATTGTATACGGTAGATAGTAATTCAGAAGAGGAAATGTATTAGTAAAGCACTATGGGTTAAGGTGCGATAAATCAATAGCTTTTACGGGTATTTCGGTAATTAAAGAGACGATATATTATACAGATAGATACTTGTGAACGATCGTATCTTAGTGAAGCGAGCTAGTATTGAGCATTTTATGCAGACGCAGTTACGAAACCTTATCATTGGAAAACTCGATATCATATATCTCCGAAGAGATATTATTATTGTGGCCTGTATACCTATACTGTATCGAATACATTATTTTTAAACTGTTTCGGAACTATTTCGGGATATACTTTCTTACCAAAATTTACTAGAAATTACCCTATTTAAATTTTTAATGTTTGAAATTAATTTCAGCTGGAAGTTGCGCATCATATCCGTGTGTTCATGGGACATGTACCAGTAACTCTACTGGCGGATATAATTGTAGTTGCCTATACGGTTGGACCGGACAGCAATGCCAAATGAGTAAGTAGAATGTAGTTTATGTATTCTTTGGTTTATTGTTTAGATTTATGGCTGAATATTGTTGAGATAGTTTTGGATTGTAACTAATACCGTAGTTGATAATATTTATTGTAACAGCTACTTTAATGGAAATTCATGATACGAATATAATACTACACTACAAGATAGGTAGTATAGTATTTCAGGAAATGCTACGGTGTCGTAAAATATATTCTTTGTAATAGTAATTATTTTTGTGATTGATAACATCGTCTAGGTGTAAATGAATGCGCTTCTAACCCTTGTTCAGCCAATGCAACATGTATTGATCAACATACTAGTTATGTATGTTTATGTCCAGATGGATACTATGGATCGAACTGTCAAGAAGGTTGCTATTATGATATGCTCGTATTACAGCTCTTACAGTAATATCAATAATATTATTTTCAAGCAGTAAACTTTTAATTGTACTATTAGATATTTTATTTTAGTTGTAAGTGATAACGAGTTCGAAAATACTATGCTTATATGATTTTGTATAACAATTTTTAACGTTAATAAAACGTAATAGGACCAATTGCTGATGGTAGCGTTAGATTAGTGGCTCAGTATAACGCTGCTGGACCGAATGAGGGCAATGTCGAAATCTATCATAACGGAACCTGGGGCTCGATATGTCACTATTCCTTTGATATAAACGATGCACAAGTTGTATGTCGTCAGTTAGGTTATCCTAACGCCTCGCGCTCTTACTGTTGCTCGTACTATGGAAATCAGAATTACACGTTAATGTGGTTAAGCAATCTATATTGTAGAGGAAATGAAAGTAGAGTTTCAGATTGCTCTCGCGGCTCTGGATGGGGAAGTATCAGTAATGGATGTTCTAGATACGATATAGCCGGCGTTCGGTGTACTAGTAAGTCACATTGTATTACATCGGTAAAGAGTTTCAACTGTAGAATATTTAGCTATGTGTATATAAATGTTAGGCATCATTATTTAAGATAAACTATACGTACACTAAAAACGTTAAGATAATGATAAAGTTACAGTATTTACTTACATTGCAACTCCGAAATATGATAATACTACAAAAATACACAGTAATAGTTTAACTATTAAACCTTGATATTCGCACAATGGTTCATTAGATTTATTACGTTCTTAACAAACACAGACGTGTTGTTGGACTAGCTACTTACAATACCGAGTACTGAGTGTATAAGTGTACTTGTACAAACTTGTTTTTTTTACTTTACTGCGTACAATTGTATCACTAATCCACAATTTCTGTGACTGAGCATATTATATACACACACTTTTATCTGATTACTAGTCACGAAAGCAGGTGTAGCCGTGCATTATACACAAAACGTTTAAATCTATTACTGAACATAAAAATATCTACAATATATGGCATTTGTGTACACAATCCGCGTAGTCGAGTATTATCCCCCCAAATTTTAAAGTAATGTGCTTTACTTTTTCTCATAAAACGTTTAATATCTAATGTCCAATTGTCCATTACCTGTATGCATATCACAAATAACTGAACATAAAAATTTAGTATATTTAAGCAATATCAGGCACTAAGCATGCACAAACAAAATAGCAACGACAGGTGATAGTGCTTTACTACAGTATAGAGTTGAGTAGTTTAGAGGTTACAACTTTTTTTATTCAAGTTCTCTCGCCGTTTTAAAGTCAACGAGGAGCATCTACACTGTATGCAGATTGTGCAATAGTTTTCCGTTCCACTCCGTTTTGCCGTGATCGGTCAAATACGTTAAAGTTGTCGTCAATCGCGGAATAAAGTTATCAAAAATTGGTTTCTTCAGGAAAGTTACTTTCCGTTACCATATACGAAACGTACCTTGCAGCACCGAGCTTACCCTAGTAATATAAATATAATTACTATTAAGTTAATAAGACGCAATAAGAAGAAGTGCTTAGTGCGTTCTTTTCTCTGTCTTTAATTGAACTGGTTAATGTTGCCTGGGGTAGGTGGTCTAGCGTACAGTATTAGACTATAATAGCTGAGCTAACAGTCTAGTATACCGTAGTGTGTACGTACTGTCTATTTTCATACTTAGAAATCAGACATAAGTACTACAGTAAGCACACTAGATGGTTATACATGAGCTAGTGGCATAGCTATAGCAGAATGGCCTAAAGAATGATAGACCTCCATGTTAATTTTCACTGGTAGCCGCTTTACGTCCCTCTTTCTTTCCTTTTAGTGGTCTCGGGTGTAAGTTCGTAAAATACGTCTATGGCTACACTGTATGTGTGATACAGTATCACCAAACTATAACTACTTCATACACTGTACTGTACGATTGTACTTTGGTATATCTTTCTTAGCAACGATTGTAAGATAGGATAGAACACATAACAAAACAGAATTCTATTATACATAGTTTGTCATAGCAATTTGATTTTACCTCTATATAATTTGTATTACTAATTGTGATTGTCAATAACTGTTAAATATTACAGCTTTAAACAATAGTTGCTCGCCAAGTCCTTGCTTAAATGGCGGTACTTGCTCACAAGGAACCCAGAGTGGATATAATTGTTCATGTCCTCATGGATTTACTGGCAATATTTGTCAGATAAGTAAGTAATAACTACTACAATTACAACATACTTCACTCATAGCCACATTATTTTACTTTCATTATGCTGTAGTCGTGCATGATTTCATAGCTTTGAAACAGATTGATATCTTAGCTTTTATGAGTTTTAAATAATAGAAAAGAATGTATGGATTGATTTTATTTGATTTATTCTATAACAGATGTTAATGAATGTAGTTCCTCTCCATGCTTGAACAATTCTACCTGCATTGATGGTATCGGTAGATACGATTGTTATTGTCCACCAGGCTACATCTACAATAATTCGTATTGCCAACAAAGTCAGTAAAACTTTTTTCATAATAACATTAAATAATTATCCAAATTTACGTGCTAAGCTGAATACGCGTAAAACTATGTTTTGTATCTTATTTATACTCGTATACTAATATTAATTTATGCTATATTTAGATGCTAGTAATAGTTGTTTACCGAATCCGTGTTCAAATGGTGCTACTTGTTTTGCTGGAATTCATGGATATAGTTGTTCGTGTTCTTATGGATTTACTGGCAATAGGTGTCAAACAAGTAAGCAATATCAATTACACAAGTAATAGTAGTTTAGAATTAATTTATGAACTTCTTTACTGTTATCAATTTAAAGTATAAATGGAATGTACGATGTTAGTTAGTTAGTTTACAAGTAGCCATTATTAATACATACAGTAGTAACAGTACAGTAGTTCTTTATTAAAGTTTTAGATTGTAATAGACTATTAGCCTTGAGATTAATTAGTATACAGTAAATATTAATTAGATATGCGCGTACTTCTATTAAATAGATATCAATGAATGTAATTCATCACCATGTGGAAGCAACGCTACTTGTATCGACAGAATTGGTAGATACGATTGCCAGTGTCCGTCTGGCTACAGTTACATTAATTCATCATGTAGACTGAGTAAGTATGATGCTTTTTTTGTAATCTATTGTATTAAAATAGACGATATGCAGACTAGAGAACACTATTCAAGTTTAAATTTTATAAGAAATTTCAAACTTCAACTAAGTTTGAAAGTTTTTCGATTCGTGTTATTATTATGTCGTAGAAATAAATTTCATAATTTTAGATGACTTCATATCACGCTTCATTTTTGTTTGATCGTAACAAATTTTATCGCACACTTAGATATAAATGAATGCCTTTCATCACCGTGCCCAAATAATGCAACTTGTTATGATGGCATTGGCAGTTACAATTGCCAATGTCCGATTGGTTATACAGGATCTATGTGCGAAACAGGTAGAAGGTTTATGATATATAAACATATATTATAATTCATTTCAAAACAAATTTTGTTTATAAGACAGCCATCTGTCAGTAGTTTAATCCTTTTACTGTAAGACTTTAGACCATATCTTATTAAGTATTGAAATTGAGAATCCTTTCAATTTTATTTCAGTATAGTAATGTGATTACTATAGCATAAATATAAATGTACGAATATATTACACAAGTATATCAGTTTATATTGCAAGTTGCGATATCCTAACTTTGATATCTGAAGCGATTTGTTTAGTCCACCACTTTGTTTTTATGCTAAACTTCGTAATAATTTTTGATGTTAGACGCGAATAGCTTATGGCTTATACGATTAGATAACGGTCCGGTACCAAATGAGGGTCGTTTAGAAATCTATCATAACAACAGATGGGGTCCTATCTGTACCCAGGGATTTAGCATTCAGTCTGCTTTGGTGGCTTGCAGACAATTAGGATACACTAATGTTAGTGGATCATGGTTTTGTTGTGGTTACTATGGTTATACAAATAGTTCCTATTGGCTTAAAGACGTTAATTGCACCGGTAGCGAAACCTCATTGTCACAGTGTTCTCATAGTGGATGGGGTAATACTCCTCAATGTTCCCAAAGTTATGGTGATATTGGTCTTCGTTGCATAGGTCAGTGATAGCTTAATATTAAGTTAATAGCTACTGTTTCGTTCAAGGTTACTGGATGAAAAGTGAATACAATATTTCTGAGTCTCGCTATAAATAAAATCCCTGATAAAAATTAGATTCTGATACCTCACATATATGGTAAATTTTCAAAAGGCGAATATTACGAGTATCTTATATACATGTAATTTTAGGCTTATTCTAAATAAAAGTACTATTATTACTACTGTGATGTAAATAAATTTTATTGAATTTGAGTATACACGTATACTATATTACATTATAAAATATTCGATGTTCTTAAAGATATTGTTCTTACTATGTCAAGGTACTGTTATAATTCGATAAGTAAGAATTTTTCATTGTTTCAGTTGGAGCTTGCGGATCTCACCCTTGTGTTCATGGTACATGTTATGCTAATAGCTCAACTAGTGGGTATAACTGCAGTTGTAACTCTGGATGGACTGGCCAGCAGTGTGACATTGGTATGATATCCTTGTAGTTTTTTTTTTCAGTTTAATCTTTGAAATGTTTAACGGATTCTTTATTTGAGTGATTTGAAAAATGCATATCTGCGATAAATTGCATCATGTTTACTGACAATTACGTTTTGATCTATTTTTAACTCAGGATGTATACTTTTTCCAGTCTATTTGTCATAGAAATTTTCTATTTGTAAAATTAGAATTTTATGGTATTTCAAACACAAACTACTATTAAATTTATTTCCTACTAGAAACCAATGAATGTGCATCTAATCCTTGCCCTGCCAATGCAACTTGTGTTGATGCTCACTTATCTTATTCATGCCGATGTCCACAAGGTTACTATGGAAATTATTGTCGAGAAGGTAGGAATTTACGAATAATAAGAAAAGAATTCAATGTTGACCTTATTTAGTACTGTTCTCATTAAGATTTTGGGAAACTATTTTAAATTCTTGTATTATCAATTAATTATAGTCATGTTGTTATATTTTATTAGCGTTTAAAATGTAATATACATTTTTTGTAATTATTTACTAATTATCATGATTTGCATATATTACTTCAAGTAAATTTATTTGAAGGTATAGGCTTAGGTAGTTCAATGGAATTTTCTCTTTAAATTATGCAGTAAATTCGAGTATTTCAGCAAGTTTTATTTCGCGTTGTAATTGATGAAATATCATTAGATGAGAGAGTTACATCTTAACAGTATTAAAAAATTTTTACTAAAATATCTACAGTACAACCAGAGTTGGCATTGTTTATTGCATGACCGTTTGATATTAATTGATACCATCATTTTATGATAGGTATAGCTCAGAATGGGCAAGTACGTCTTGTCGGAGGCAGCTCAACTTACGGCACTGTTCAGGTCTATCAGAATGGTCTATGGGGATTTATATGCGATAACTACTGGGATATCAGTGACGCTATGGTTGTTTGCCGCCAATTGGGATTCGATAATACCAGTGGTGCTGGTTGTTGTTCAGGCTACGGATATTTTAACGGTCCAATTTTAAAGGAAATGGTTAATTGTACAGGCACGGAAACCTTCATAGATAATTGTCCGTATTCTAATGTTACCACTGGAAGCTATTGCAGCAGATATAATCACGCTGGTGTTCAATGTATTTGTAAGTAATTCAATTTCAAGTACGGTAATAGTTTATGAAAGGAAATAAATGCTGTAAATTTCAATATTACCAGTAGTATTAATATATAATGATAGCCTTATTATGCGATACATAATCCAGCACCAGTATAGCCGAATAAAGTTTGTATTGAAATTTATCATAAAATTGCTATAGTAGACTATGATATAATATCGCTATGAAGTTAGTCAATATCGCCTTAGAGACTATATTTGTTTATATTGAAATATACTGGTACTCTAAATAACTTATCGAACATTTTAAATTTAACTATAGCCGGGCCTTGTGCTTCATATCCGTGCGTTCGTGGTAGCTGTACTGCAACTAGTAATTCATCATATAATTGTTCATGTTACAGTGGATGGTCTGGAGCGCAATGTGACCAAGGTAAAAGCATCGGTAACATTTTAATAGGCGCATGTACCATAAACTATTTTTGTCATCGTGAATGATTTTGTTCATTTTTTGACTAAATATTTACCCTGAACTTATTGCGATAGAAACGAATGAATGTCTGTCTAATCCGTGCGCACCAAATGCCACTTGTATTGATAAACTTCGAAGTTATGTTTGTCTCTGTCCTAACGGCTGGTACGGAAATAATTGTAGACAAGGTATGAGCAAGAAAATAAGTTTTAAAAATAGTTCTATTTTGCTGATTCCATGCTCGATATACATTAGTGTTATAGTTTTAATTTTAATCTTTTAAGTTCGCGATTTAAGCATTTTATTCTATTAGTAGATAGATAAATTTACATTGTAAAAATTGCATTAAATTAATTTAAAAACTCGAACATTATAATATTGGAGGTTTTTGGTGTTATACTTACATCAACTATAAAATATCTTATGTTTACAGTTCAGAATATGCTTTGTACTCATTCGCTGTTATATGCATGTATAATTTCTATCCCTCGAAAAGAAGATCTCTAGAATGTTTTACTAAATACTGCATTTAGTTAGTCTCTAGTAGATGCCTCAAACATGTCTTGCTCGGCCGAGCAAAGTACTTGAAATAATGTAATTCAGCCAGCAATTTAATTCATACATGTTTTTTATCAGTAGTGATAACATTTTATCACGGATACACCTGTAGTCACAAGGAAATATTTCCAAACATCTATTTAAATGTTGAAAACTACATCTGATAGCATTGCTAAAAAAACGAAAAGCGATTTAAGTACGACTGTACACAATAGGATCATACGCTCATATTATAAAAATACTTGATTGCAAATAGGTCCTGTTGCAGAAGGAACTTTAAGGCTTGTAAATGGTTATCAGAGCAATAAGGGAAATGTCGAAATTTATCATAATGGGTCATGGGGTGCAGTTTGTAATAAATATTTTGGCTTTAATGAGGCTAATGTAGTCTGCCGTCAGCTTGGATTTACAGGAGGAGCTTCTACATATTATTGTTGTGGCCACTTTGGCACTAATGGGTTTACGCATACATGGCTTAGTGGTATTGTTTGTAATAGTACAGGCAACAGTTTAGATCAATGCTTTCATAATAGCAGCTGGATTCAAACTCCGGATTGTGGAAGATATAGTTGGGTTGGAGTTATGTGTCGCAGTAAGTTTTTATTATATTTACACGCTTAATATAATGTAATACTGATCAGTGTAACCTATATCGATGCTGATATCTAAGAATAGATCGTAAAATTGAATATTTCAAATGCATAACTTTTTTTCTTATGATTAGATGGAACAAATGCTACACATAGCATCAGCGCTACTCATATGTCAACATCAACATCACTATTATCAGGAACAGCAAGCAATTATATTTCTTCCACGCGATCTAGTAGCATGTTTACAACATTTGCCTCGTACACGACTTTACTAGCATCTATTAGCAGTTCTATTTCAAGGTTATCAACCAATTTCCCATATACATCATTATCGAGTAGTACATCGTACAGCAGTACCAACTTCTCTTTCTCTTCAACATCGAGAAGCGCGTATGAAACTTCCAACGGAATGTTTTCTGTTTCGAGAACCCTGACAAGTGTCTTTTCTTCAATATCGGGAAGTGTATATCGAACTTCCAGTGATTTATCCTCTGTTTCACTAACACTAAGCAATGTCGTCTCGTCTTCGATATCGCGTAGTGTGTATCGAACTTCCAGCGATTTATCCTCTGTTTTACCAACACTAAGCAATGTCGTCTCGTCTTCGATATCGCGTAGTGTATATCGAACTTCCAGCGATTTATCCTCTGTTTCACCAACACTAAGCAATGTCTTCTCATCTTCGATATCGCGTAGTGTATATCGAACTTCCAGTGATTTATCATCGGCTATCTTCTCGTCTTCGATTTCGGGGAGTATTTATCAAACTTCAAACAGTTTATCGCTATCACGCGTAAGTTCTCGTTCGTTTACCAGCCTTAGCTCTTCGCTTACAGACTCAATATCTGGAACCGTTTCCATATCTGCATCGGCGACTATAAGTGCATCGCCCACAGCAACGACAATCCTTACGGTTTCATCTGCAAGACCTACGACTCCAAACTATGTTACAACTACGACTCCGGGTACTGATTCAGTTTTACAATAAAATGATTAATTCTAAAAGAATTTATTCCATGTCCGGTATGTATTTATATTAATCTTTATTGCTTATTCGTTTTATTGATTAAGACATCAACGAATGTGTTATTGGAAGTCATCGTTGTCATGCTCAGGCTCAATGTGTGAATACTAATTCGTCATATTATTGTGTATGTAATTCGGGTTTTACTGGAAATGGATTTCAATGCTCAGGTATTATTCAATACTTTATAAATTACTCATTTTGAATAAGTTATTAAAGCTATAATTTCACTCATTGGATTCCATAGATATTAATGAATGCGCAACTAATGTAACTGGATGTAATAATAATGCAAGATGCGTTAACACATACGGCTCTTATAAATGCATTTGCAATTTGGGATACACTGGAAATGGCACTATTTGTATCGGTAACTATCGACAATGACTGCTAGATCTTACTTGTAACTTAGGTATACGTTGTTATACAAGACAGACTAGATTTATCAAAAATGTTATGATTGCTAGAAAGCGAACTAAAGGTACAACAGCGTTAGTATTTTGCATCTGCAATCGTAGTAGAGTAATAAAATCGTAAATATTTTACTATGGATCCAGTAGAAACATAGGAGTATCGCTATCACAAACTGTATTTTTGCAAATACTTTAGTACGGATCTTATATAAGCGAAAAATTATGGTTTACTTGTTCCATGCTTTTGCTGGTTGATAGAGTATAAGCTACAGTAAATGTAATGATTACAGAGCAAATAAAAGCGAAATTTTTTTAAATTAAAGATGCAAACGAATGCCGACTTGGAATACATAAGTGTGATGTAAACTCGATATGCCTAAATTCAGTTGGCTCATACAGCTGTGCTTGCAAGCCAGGTTTCATTGGAGATGGATTTAATTGTAAAGGTACAGTATTTAACTGTGAATTTTATAGTCTGATACCAAGATAATTTCGTCAATTTTTTACGTTTTATATCTTTGAAAATAGAATTGCGACTCTATCCATTTGGAAATTTGCAAAGTGATCAATCATTCGGAGGTGTAGATGATGCATCCTTTGTAGTCTACTTAAGATCGCCCGTATTCTTCATGAACAAATTTCATCGTAAGCTCTACGTAAGTGCCGTAATAATATCCTCTACTCTTTACAAGTATATTTTTACTATGCAAATACAGTTGTTAAAGTTCAGAGTAATAACTACAGTAGTTTCAGTATGGCCACTGAAACTCCTTATAATTCTTTGGTAGCTGTTCTTTTAGTAACATTAAGGACATAATATTTGTCAGGTTTCAATGAATGGATTTGTATCCTTCGACCGGCCTTACTACGGAACAGCAAGTAAACCGTTGTATTCATCTAGATATGCACCAATAATTGCACCATTTTTTGCCGATGCAGACAGTCGATCTTATAAAACGTCTCAAGTTTACATCAGTCAGTATTCTTCGTTTAGTCCTTCAAATGCAACAACGGAAATTCTAAGAAATGCTACTAATGATGTTATGCAGTATCAGAGCTATATTAGCAATAATCCGTCTAATTCAAATCAGTATGGATTATTTCCGGATGTTGCAAGCAATTTTACTGCAACGCTAGTCACTACTGTTACGTGGTACAAGCTTGTTCCGTTCCCATCTTCCACTACTGGAAAATATGGTATAACTAATACTTTCCAACTTGTATTATCATCTAATGGTGCTAACTTATTTGCTGGATATATATATGAAGATAAAGGAATGAACTGGTGGCAAAGATATAGATATACGAGACCTCGCGCCGGTTATAGTAACGGAACATCAAGATACACATATGAATTACCTGATTCATTCTCTAGACAGTTATTGCGCATTGACGGTATGACAGGTAATTATGGTAGAAAAGGACGATGGATGTATCGAGTCGATGATCCCTCAGTTTTTCGTATCAACTATGCCGATCGCTGTCAAACATGGTTAGCTAATGAACCGTCGTCATCAATCTATCTCCGTGCACTTCGTAGAAGATCTTGTCCTTGCTCTGTATTCCAGGCCATTCGTGACAGACGATTTAGATTTAGTATCTTTACTTTCTGTGCTAGATCAAGATTTTCGCGTAGAGCCAGTAACGGCGAACGGGTTTATCAACGATGCTGTTATTCATCTCTTAGGAGATCATTTGGTTCATTAATCACCACTTACCCTCTTGGTAGCTCATTTACTTTTAGGAATAGCACACTGCAAGATAGTAGTAGACAGGCATATTCAGATTGCTGCCTCAGGTCCAGTTTCTGTTCTTTATACTCAAGAAAGAGACCCATTAATCGGTGTGCCGGATATAGACCACCTCGAAGGGCATGGTTTTGGGGTGATCCACACGTTAAAACATTAGATGGGAAACAGTATACATTTAATGGACTTGGAGAATATGTACTGTTACGAACCATAGGTAACACATTTGTTTTACAGGGACGCACTATGAGAGCTATTCGAAATGGAACCTTGTCTGCTGCAGCAACAGTTTTCTCTGCTTTTGCAACTACAGAAATTGGTGCTGATATCGTACAATTTACTCTTAATGCAACCTTTGATGGTATCGATATATTAGTTAATAGAACTACATCATTTACTATGAATAGTGTCCCTGAAAATGACACGCGTGAATTTACCAATGTTGATATTACCAGAGTATCTAATGTTTCAATAGCAGCAATATTTTCTTCAGGCATTTCAGTAGAGGTTACCTTGCTTACAGAAATGTTAACGATAGCATTTAACGGACCTGAAGAGATTAAAGGATCAACTTCTGGACTACTCGGCACATGGAATGATAACGTCAACGACGACTTTCAACGACCAGATGGAACCAATGTAGACATCAATTCTACGGAGTCGCAGATATATAGTGGTTTTGGTCAGCCGTGGAAGATTAACTTTACTGATTCACTCTTTACGTATCCAGCCGGACTGACAGCAAATAATTACACAGATCCCAGTTTCACACCAGTGTTTAGTGAGAATATTCAGGCTTTATTTGGTAATAATACAGAATTTTATGATCAAGCTGTTGCACAATGTGGTAACAACAACGAATGCTTGTTCGACGCCGCTTTAACGTTAAATCTCAACGCTGCCGTCAATGGTAAAGATACATCTGAAGTTTACCAAGATACCACTAACCAATTAGAAAATTTTCCGCCACAGATATCTGGATTAACAAGTTACAATGTCACTTTTGGTGAAACATTTGTCACGGTTTTGAATGTGACTGATCAAAACCAGGGTGATACTATCACCGTGGATGTTGTTAATCGTCCGGAGGGGGCTCAATTCGATACACAAACATACACATTTACATGGAACGTATCGACGTATCAAAATATTTCATTTAAATTTGTAGCTACAGATTCTAAGGGAGCAACAAGTGAACTGTCACCACAAATTATCATGTGTTACTGTCCGAATAATGGTGTCTGCGATTATGCAGCAGAAATGGTAAACATCGATAATATCGATCAAGTTGAATGCATTTGTGACCCAGCATGGACTGGAGATCATTGTACTCAAGACGTTGATGCATGTGCTGATCAGCCTTGCTTTGGAAATGTCACGTGCACTGACAATGTTGCTCCACAATCTGGTTACAGTTGTGGCGATTGCCCTACCGGTTATGTTGGAGATGGCTTAAAATGTACTGATCTCGATGAATGCGTCAACGGTACACATGAGTGTAGTCAAACATGTATCAATGAAGAGGGAAGTTATAGTTGTCAATGCTTATCTGGATATACTTTAAATGCCGACAACAGAGGTTGCACAGATATTGATGAATGTTCCGTAGGATCTCATAACTGTAGCGGATTGGCAACATGTATTAATCGACCAGGTTTATACGAATGTGTCTGTAATGCTGGTTATACCGGTGACGGCATCAATTGTACAGATATAAATGAGTGTAATTTATCTAATGGAAATTGTAATCAAACATGTAGCAATACAAACGGTAGTTATATATGTTCGTGCAATCAAGGTTATGAATTAAGCAATGATCAGCATGCTTGCAATGACGTAGATGAATGTATTCGCTTTAGACCATGCGATCAAGTATGCGTTAATACTCCTGGATCTTACCACTGTCAATGTCAGACAGGCTTTCAGTTGAATAATGATGGGCTATCCTGTAATGTTACTAACCCATGCGATCCAGGTCACAACTGTTCACAAATCTGTACTAATATAAACGAATTGGCAGTCTGTTCCTGCACGAAAGGATATAAACTTGCAAATGGTAGTAAGACGGTATGCGAAGATATTAATGAATGTAACATTAGTCCGCCTTCATGCAATCAAGTTTGTAATAACAGCAACGGTAGTTACGCTTGTAGTTGTATGAATGGCTACAAATATGCAGCAGATGGTTGGACATGTATTGATATTAATGAATGCTTAAATACTAATGTTTGCATTCCTACTGCAAATTGTGTAAATATGCCGGGATCATATTCCTGTCAGTGTAAGACTGGATATACTGGTAATGGTAGCGTCTGCACCGATATCAACGAATGTACATCCAATAGTCATATGTGTTCTAGTAATGCCGATTGCACTAATAATGCTGGATCATACACTTGTACTTGCAAGACCGGCTACGCTGGAAATGGTTTTACCTGTCAAGATATCGATGAATGTTCTACAAGCAATAATTGCGATGCTAATGCAATGTGTACTAATACGAACGGCTCATATATATGTCAATGCATGCAAGGGTACACTGGAAATGGTGGTATGTGTACAGATATTGATGAGTGCTCATTAGGTACTCACTCTTGCTCTCTGAATGCTAATTGTACTAACAGCGCTGGGTCATATACATGCGCATGTAATACTGGCTACTCAGGTACTGGCTTCACTTGTCAAGACGTTAACGAATGTTTATCAAGCAATCAGTGTAGTAACAACGCCACTTGCAATAATACTAACGGATCTTACACATGCCAGTGCAAGCAAGGTTATAGTGGTGATGGCAGAACTTGTACAGATGACAACGAATGCTCATCAGGTAATCACACCTGTTCTACAAATGCTGCATGCGCTAATACTGCTGGATCATACACTTGCACCTGCAAAACTGGTTATTCAGGAAATGGATTTTCTTGTCAAGATGTCGATGAATGTGAAAGTGCCAATAAATGCGATAGCAATGCTACTTGTACCAATATTGAAGGTTCATATACATGCCAATGCAGACAAGGTTTTACGGGCAATGGATTTTCTTGCGATGAGATCGATGAATGCTTACTTAAAATTGATCAATGCTCTAGTAATGCAACATGTGTTGATACCGTTGGATCATACACATGTACATGTAATTCAGGATATAGTGGTAATGGCTTTATATGCGAAGATCTTGACGAATGCGCAAATAGCAGCACCTGTAATAGCAATGCCGTATGTAGCAATACACCAGGATCATATACCTGTACATGCAGGACTGGATACATTGGAAATGGCATCACATGCCAAGACATTGATGAATGTGCAACAAATAATAATTGCAGTAGCAACGCTAATTGTAATAATACGGCAGGATCATATACGTGTAGCTGTAAATCGGGCTATTCTGGTGATGGTTTAACATGCACGTCAACTGTATCTTGCTCTGGTAACACTAATTGTGGTAGTAAAGCAACTTGTGTGGTGTATGGCAGTAGCTACTATTGTAGTTGTAATGCTGAATATTACTCTAATAGTTCACAGTCGGAAACTGAACTTCAATCGGATTCTCATTGCCAACGCGGCAAAATCTTCAGCGGTAGTCTCACATTTGCTGGTACCTTTAATTCAGATTTAAATGATCCTAATAGTGTTGCATATACAACACTTAAAGATCAAGTTACAACTGCTTTAACCAATACATTTAACTCGTCTTCTGCAACAAAAGAAAGTTTTGAACGCGTAGTAATAACAGGTTTTAGAGCCGGCAGCATTATTGCTGAATATTATACGGTATTTAAGCAAACTTTAAATATTAACCAGAATAAGTTAGTTTCCGTGGTGTCAAACAGCAATGTGACAGTTAATGGGCAAGCAGTCCAAAATGTAACTGTAGAAGATTTTAACGAGTGTGCAAACCCTGAAAGCAATGATTGCAGCGATAATCAAAATTGTTTGAACTTACCTGGTACATATACATGTAATTGCAAATCAGGTTTCACCGGATCTAGTTGTGTTGACATCGATGAATGCGCTACTAGAGATTCTTGTGCTAATAATGCTATCTGTACCAATACCCAAGGATATTTTAATTGTACATGTTTGGCTGGCTATTATGGTAACCCATATTCGACACCAGGATGCTTCCTACAATGTAATAGTGATTACTGTGTCAATGGTGGATCATGTACCATTGAAAAAGGTAAACGAAAATGTAAATGTGCTAGCGGATATAGTGGTGATAGATGTACTAGTCCTCAAGGATTGATCATTGGCATTTCTGTCGGATCGGTTGGTGGAGTGGTATTAATAATTATCATCATTTTGGCGTGGACTCTATACTACAAAAAGAATATAAGGCCCAATCGTGTAGCGAAAAAAGATGAAAGCCAAGAAAATCTAGATCATCATTTTGAACAACCAATGGTTCGAGACAAGCAGAGTAACAAAGATATTGAGTTGAATTCATTAACAGAGACGAAACCAACACCCGGGCCTAGTGGTGTCGTGAATAAAGATTTTGAAGCTCATGCTAGCTTCTAGTTCATTATAATTTTTAGTCTTTTTAATTATATAAATAACATAACATAGATTCTACCGTATGTGTAGCATAGCAAGTTAAATTCTTGAGATGTACTACGCTTCAATACGTAATAAATAATTGGCTCAATAAACTTTTGGTAGCCATGATATCTTCAATAATACTCGTATAGAAAGCTCTCGTGACGAACGTGGAAACACGACGACTCTAATTTTATATGGATATATATCGTATCGTTAGCTGTTAGATCTTTATTATCACTTCAAATTAATCCACGTTTTGAAATTTTATTAGATTTAATCTTCATGCTATTTCATAGTTTCAAATCTGAATGAAATAATAAGGATGCTGCTAGCAGGATTAATATGTCTTTCTCGGATTTTTATTATATTGATATCTGTAGCCTATATTACCCACACTTAGTCTATAATGATATTGCAGCCTAACTGAATGAGTGTTGGTAATCCAGTTTCTATCTTACTGAATAAATAAATAAAACAAAATAAAATCTCTGTGATGTTATGATTTGTTCTCGCAAGACTATTTGGTGCAACTCGCAGGATACTCAGTATAATGATGGTCACTGATACCATATGCTATTACAACATTTATTATTTTTTATCAGTTTGATGATTACTGATGCAACAAGGCTTAGATGTCGTAAATTATCGCTTGGCATTGTACGGTCGTGTATTGTCTTAATTGTGGCATAAAATCCCTCTTTAAACTCTTAATTAGAGGTGCACGGTATGAAATAAGACATAATAATTCACAGTTGCATAATATAATAAATGAGCTGTCATACACTACAGTCCAGAACTGATAGGCACCATGAGCGGAGAATGCACATTGTACAGCTCTATACATCAGGTCGCGTTGTCAAAAAATGTAATTCGCAGCCTAAAAAATTTGAATGTATCCACGGTTTGATGGTAAACTAAGCACACGCGTATTATAATTGGATACCGTTTTGGTTGTTACAATCACTGGTTACCAAATCATTAACATTTCTAAAATTTGTATATGCCTTATAAAACGGAGCGTTAAATTTTGATAGGTATCCATACTAAATGTCATTTCTTGCTAAAACACCAGAATCTATCTTTCTGGCTTTGAATAAGGCTTCCGACATGCATTGATTTGTTACAGAGAATTAATAAATTATTACCTCAAAATCGCAATTACTCGTGAATGATTGCTTGGCTATTGTTTAATGAATTTCAGGCGTTGTAAGATATATTCTGGTTTAAATAAGTAAACAATGTAATTATAATTTTATGATGGTTATGCATTCTTAGGTGCACAGATTAATTGTAGTTAATTTGGAGGGATTCATTTTTACCAGTACCAGATGAAACTTGTTAATGGTTATCATTTTATCAGCCATATTTATTGATAAGTTGGGTCATCTATAATTATTGTAATATTATAATTATATGTTGATTACTTAGTAGAAATTCTAATGAAGTGTCTAGTAGGATAGGGTCCTACTGAAAACCAGAAGTGCACTGTTAGAATTTACAATTTACGTAATAGTAATTTCCGTGAAAGTGATCTATGAGAGCTGAAATGACTGCTTCAATTCAGTTAGTTGTCATTTTTATTATAATAGAAAGTATACAAGTATCCATATTTCATCAAATTTATTGACTAAATGCAATTTAATCCAGTAAAATTGAAGTTTTACTTAGAATTTTGAAATAATTATGTTAGATACATTTTATCTTATTAGTGACTTTTCATTGCTGTAGTAGATATGCTACATTTTCAGATATAAGACATTATTCAGTGAATTAAATGCCTTATGTTTCACATAACGTGTCAGCAATCTTGATCTGGTTTTTGTGTTCGTTTACTATGGATAGATTACTATTTCATTGTCGTGATCTGGATTTAAGAACTTACTCCTAAATCTTTTGCTACCGTACATAAACTGAAATATAAAACTGATTCACTTCGTTCCTGAAAGAAAGCCACTTAATAGAAAACCTTCTTACAGCTCTGTCAGTATGTAGAGCTGATTATTGTAATAGATTCATTGAGAAACGCTTGAAATTTTGACACTAGCTGCAGTGAATTATTAACTTATTTACGGGTTAGCACTCGACATTTTGTACACTGTCTCTTGAAGTGAGGCTGATATATGTACCTAGATCGCTAAAGAATATTGTTAGTCTATCGCGATGTAGATCTTTGCGAGCTTAGAACTAATCTTTCATTTGTACTGTTCAAAGTTTATACTTCGCTTAAATGCACGTGTATAATTTGCTCTTTATCGCTAATCTCGAAGTCTTATACTTGGAGCTTCCCGAAAAGATTCTCTTTACAAAGGTCAGGATCTTTTTAAATGCTCTTGCAAATAGCCTGCAGTAAGAATAGATGTAAACGTTTCATGGCTAAGATTAGATGTAGGAGTAAATATCATCCACGCAGAACATGCTCTAACGTATATCATTAGAGATACTTCTGTTTGTTGAGAGATTTTCTCATTATTCTATAACCTTATTTGATATTTTTGACCCATTGGGTACACTGCAACAAGTCTACTTAATATTTTAACACTTACAGTATACGCGTATACTGTACAGTTATTAATAAATAAATATAGTATGTCGGTTTATGTTGGCTGAGAAACTTCCTCATAATTTTATACTTTCTTTATTTGCTTGATGTTTGAGCTGCTTAGGGTAGATTGTAATAGGTCTATTCAATATTTTAATATTTATGTCCGATTATTATTATATACAGCATATTGGTTGAGAAGTTTTCCCATCGTTCTTACGTACTTTATTTGTTTGATATTGGGAATTGCATAGGTAAACAGTGATACGTCTATTCAAGTACCAGTATCAAAAATATGCCATGTTCGTTCAACCTTGTTTATACAGTCTAATGATGTATAGGTGTATATTGGCGACGTTATTCATCGTTTCATTTCAAATATACCTCAAATTGTTTTGAGGTGTTTGTCAGAATCTCAATAAAATACGGTTTAATCGTGCTCATAATATTTTCCTTTCGTGCAATATAGGTATTCGATGCCCATTTACGTGTCCGTATGCAATTAAAGATGCTGTAGCTTATCTTACCTATTTATATGACTAGTTTACATAATTTACCGTACTGTGCGCATACAATTAAAGATACTGCAATTATCTGACCCATTTACATAATTTATATGTGCACAAGCAATTAAAGATGCTGTAGATTGTCCATAGATTATCTTAGTAAAATACGATTGATTGCAAGTGAGAAATAAGTTGAAATTTCCTGCGAGTACCATACAGTACACTGTACTGTAATATGCTTACCTGGTATTTCCAATACGTTCCATCATGTATCAATGTTATCAGTAATACACTAGTGCCTACCGGTCTGAGAATGGAGATCATACATTTACCAACGTAGAAGTAGCTAAAGCATCCAATAGCATCAGGATTATCTGTCGAAGTGACTTTGTTAACCTAGATACTGACTGTGGCATTTAATGGGCCCGAGGAAATTAAAGGTACCATAGCAGGATTACTATATACTTGGAAAAACAATATGAAAGATGATTTTGAGCGACCAGATGGAAGCTATATAGATATTAATTCCACGGAATCTTAGATATATATTATAATTTTGGTCAGTTATGGATGATCAATGCAACTGATTCTCTATTTACTTATCCTAAAGGCCAAATAAGTGGCTAGCGATTTCCACTAATACAAGTTTTATGCCGATACTTAGTGATAACATCCGACAACTTTTTTGGCAATAACTCTATAACGGTTTTAGGTAAGTCTTTATTTAAGAGCCTGTCCTACTTCCTTGCTCGTACATGTACATCTGTCGCAGCTGGTCTCTTATCCAGTGATTATATATGTTGTATATCAAACGTTATCATAATGACTATTTATCCCTAATACTTTAATACAGTATTCATATTTAAAGCGTACCAAGTCATAAGCAACACATCTAATACTATGAACCATACGAATGTACATACAATGACGTATACTGTCACATCTCCTTCTCCTTCTTTATCGCAGTACTAGTTTATATAGTGCAATCATCAAGCTATGTTAAGCTAATGGAACAACTAGCTCGAAAATTAATGAATGCTTAACAGATACCAATACGTATGTATTCAAGCAATTCTTACTGCTTTAATAGGAATGGGTCATATACATGCACCTGTATGCCAGGCTATGCTGGAGATGGATATAGATGCCAAGATATCAATGAATGTATTACTAGTAACTCATGTAGTGATAATGCGGATTGTATGAATACTGATGGTTCACATATTTGTATATGCAAGCAAAGCTTTCATGGCAATGGAACAACATTCAATGATGTTAATGAATGCCTTTACGGTAACCATTCATGCTTAGTTGTTTCTGATTGCTTAAACAAGAACGGGTCTGACACCTGCAACTGCTATACAGGCTATACTAGAAATGGCTTTGTATATCAGGATATATCGATGAGTGTACCTTCAGTAACCAATGTGACTCCAATGCCGACTGTACCAACAATGTAGGATCTTATAATTGCCGACATAAAAATGGATATATTGGCAGCGGTAGATCATGCTCAGATATAAATAAATGTGCTACTAGTATTCATTCATATTCTATAAATGCTTCGTGTGGTACTATTAACGGATCTTATACATATACTCGTATATGCAATACTGGCTATACAGGGAACAGATTTACTTGTAAAGATGTAGATGAGTGTACCACAAATGATTATAATCAATGTGATCTCAATGTCAACTGTACTAATAATATTGGTTCTTATATTTGCTATTACAGACATGGTTATACCGGTAATGGTAGATCGTACGTAGATATCAATGAATGTATTGTGGGGTAATCACATTTCTTGCGCAAAAGCCACCTGTAATAATATTCATGGATCTTATAATTGTATATGTGATGGAGGCTACACGGGAAACGGATTTGCATGTCAAGATATCAATGAATACTCTACCAGTAATCGCTGTGACGCGAATGCTAATTGTTTAAGCAGTAATGGCTCTTACACTTGTATATGTAAACAGGGCTACTTCAGTAATGGGTCGACCTGTACTGATATCAAAGAATGCTCTTCAAATGGTCACAATTGTCCCGTCGATGCTTACTGCAATAACAACAATGGATCATATAGTTGTTTATGTAATATAGGTTATTCTGGAGATGGATTTATTTGCGAAGATATCAATGAATGCCTGATAAGCAAAGAATGCAATCCAAATGCTAATTGTTCTAACACTATTAGCTCTTATACTTGCCAATGCAAGCAAGGCTTTTCGCTATTCAGGTAACGGTAAAACTTGCAACCATGTTGATGAATGCTTCACAGGAATACGCCGGTGCTCTTATAACGCTACCTTCGATAACACTATTGGATCATACGTATGCCAATGTGATCATGAATACTCAGGCAAAAGAATAACTTATGGCGATATAAATGAATACCATGCTAATATTCATGCCTGTTCTGTCAATGTAATTTGTAGTAATGCTATTGGATCATATACATGCACTTGCAACAACGGTGACGATGGTGATGGCTACACTTGTGAAGACGTTAATGAATACAGTGAAAAAATTCACATTGCTTTAATACTTACGGATCACATTACTGCCAATGTAATAGTGGCTACTTTGGTGATACCTTGATTGAATGCAACGATATTAATGAGTGCACGAGTAATCAGCATCATTGTCATAAAAATGCTCAGTGTATTAATGTGCCTGGATCATTTAACCGTCAATGTGCATCAGATTATTTCGGTGACGGCTTAAATTGCACGAAAAATTGGTACAAGCACAGGTGATACTAACTGCAATAACAAAGCAAATTGCATGATTTTTGAGTACAACTTCTGTTGCAGTTGTAGGATCGGGTATTATTCTGATACCACCGTGCCAGAAACTCAACTTCAATCTGATTTACATTGCCAACGTGGGAAGGTCTTTTCTGGAAATCTAAGACTGACTAGGACTTTCAAACCAGAATTAAATAATCCCAGCAGTACAGCATATCGCGTGCTCAAGCAGCAAGTTACATCTGCCTTAACAGCTACATTCAACTCATCAACGGCAACAAAGGAAAATCTTGAAATATTATTAGTTACGGGATTCCGAGCATGAAGTATTATTATGGATTGCTATATCGTTTTTAAACGAAATACTGACATTAGCCAAAATCAATTGATTGGTGTCATTTCTAGTAGTAACTTGTCTGCGTATGGTACTGAATCATAAGAATAGCAGTGCTCGTTTAATATCACATATTAATTGCATTAGATAAGGTTTGTAGGAGTTGCTGGAACCAGTTTTACGGGTGACATTACAAATTGATGATATATCAAGCTCACTAGAACCCTATTGTAAGTTGTTATATTATCAGAGAAGGACATAGGAGAGTTAATCATTGATGGTATCATAAACTCAGACTATCTGTTTTTGTATACCGCATTTTGTATAGTATAATTATATTCTTCTTACTGTAAAAGCGATATGCCACTGCATTTGAGATCAGAGTATGTGAAATTAGTGTTCACTAGGGTCTATTTGGAAGTATGAATTAATGACTTTCGATTTCTTAATTTTTATATTGTCAAATAATTGAATCTAGCAGCAACTTCTGAATTCCAACCTGAAGGTATTAAAGAACAATACCCACAAAATTATAATATAAGTAAATTAATAGACATGCTGGAGCATACCGCTTAAATTTTCTTCGTATAACCTGAAATTTCGAGGTATCAGTGCTTCCCATACCAGTCAATACATTTGTTCAAAATCATCTCTAAAACTTAAGATTTTCTCTACAGTTATCCGTACATTGAATGATAATCCAACAATTTAGTATTATTGACTATCGTACCGTATTTTGCGCATCATACCGAATAAAATTTAAATTTATGCTCCATGTAATGAATTACATTATAATTGTTATGCTGTTTTTAATAGTTTTATTGCATTGCTAAAGTATTGTAACGTAGTATGCATGCCCGATGTGTTTATTAAATTCAAACTTAAATTGAAGATGAGTGATCACACTAACGCTACCTAGGTCAGAAAGATCGCCTGTTATTGATATGCTGATATTAATTTCGTATCGCAACTGCCAGAGAAGGTACAATTCGCTTAGTTGGTGGTTCGAATTACTTTTCAGGAAGAGTTGAAATCTACCACAGCGATGTTTGGAACTGTATGCGATGATGGATCTACTTATACCAATGCAGAAGTCGTCTGCAAACAATTAGGTTTCCTAGGAGTAATTACTTTTGGTAATATCTACGGAGCAGGAACCGGACAAATTTGGTTAGGTGATATTAGTTGCCTCGGCACTGAGCCTTCCCTAATGAATTGTACCAATAATGGCTGGGGGAATCATAACTGCGCTCATTCCGAGGATATTAGTGTTGTTATGTATGATAGATTGGTAATGTCTAGGAATTAGGGCTGATAAATTGCATAGCTGCCTAGCTGATAAGATAACCGTATGATACTAATATCGTAACTGTATCAATACGTTCACTAGTAATTTACTAATTACGTATGTAATATATATATATATCACTTGTGGGAAACGCAAACCAGAATAAAGAAGTGGACTCCACGCATCAGGCTACTTTGCTGTGTCTAACCGAGTATCGCATGATTGACCTAGGGTCGCGATAGAGAACATAACGTGGTGTCAGAAGTAAAAGAATATGGAAGGGGTTATGGGAAATTGCCCGAGAATGAATTGGGATGCAAATGATTTACAAACAGTAAGAGCGTTACAAAAGCGCATGTTGGAAATTATTCATCATTCACATCAGGGTATAGTTAAGTGCAAAAGTATGTCAAGAGATATACTGTTTTGGAGAGGGATGTCACTAGACATGGAAAACTTGGTGAAGTCGTGTCATATATGTGCTCAATATCAAAAGATGCCGGCCAGAGAGCCAATGATAATGCCTCAAATGCCCGAGAGACCATGGTCTAAATTAGGAGTAGATTTATTTGAGTTTCAAGGAAGACATTTTTATTAGTCATCGACTATTATTCTAAATGGCCGGAATTCCTACGACTCGAAAGCCTAAATAGCGAAGCGACGATAACATGCTTGAAGGGTTTGTTTTCTAGATATGGAATACCGGACGAGATCGTCAGTGATAATGAGCCGCAATTTAATTCAGAGAACTTTAGACGCTTTATGGAACAGTATGGATTCAAACATACTTCAAGTAGCCCCAATTTACCCGCAAGGTAACGGACAAGCGGAAAGAACAGTGCAGACTGTAAAGAACATCCTACGAAAAAACAAAGATCCACATCGAGCAATACTAGACTATAGAAATACTCCTCTAGATATAGGACGATCTCCAGCTCAAATGTTTCTGGGAAGAAGATTAAAAGCTTTCCTACCGGCTACTGCAAAAGTATTACTTCCTATAGCACATAATTTAAACATCCCATTGATGCTTAAGAAAAGACAGGAGCTATCTAAAAGATACTACGATCGTCGCAGTGGCAGAGATTTGTCGCTTCTGAAAGAAGGAGACTAAGTAGTCATGCGGCTTAAAGGCGCATGGATACGTGCTAGGATACTAAAGTTACATAATTCACCTCGATCGTATATACTGCAATCGCTAGATGGTGTTATTTATAGACGTAACCGAAAGCATATTAGGAAAGTACCAAATCATGACTACGCGGTCACAGAGGAACTAATAGATAGTTTTTCGGAAAGGGAAACGGAGCAAAGTCAGAATATAACTGACAACAAAGGACAAGAAACGTCAGCATCAGTAACCAGAAGACCGAGCACGAGATCGGGTCGTAATATAAAGTTACCAAGGAACTCGAGGACTATGTATTAGAGTAATTTAATAATTAATTAATAGGCTGGCACGGAATGTATTCAGTCAGACAAGACCTTTGAATGTTAAGCTTAGGTGCAGTGAATACAATTTATTGATATAAAAAATAAATATGTTTTGTTTCTGAGGAAGGAGGATGTTATGTATGATAGACTGGTAATGTTTAGGAATTAGGGTCGCGATAGAGAACATAATGAGTGTAACATGCCATGATGGTGTGTGATTAAATGATAAAATCTTCCAATTCTGCTATATTTATTTTAGATGGTACAATGAAACAAGTCCCTATTGCTAAGTTTACTGATTTTGCAATTCTCTGACCACGTCTAGCAACCAGCGTTTCGGTTCGAATAGCTGACGGGGATGAGTATTCGTTTGGGCGTATTGAAGTTCATTATAATAACACTTGGGGTACAATCTGCCAAAAAGGCTTTACCATAGAATCCGCCGATGTTATCTGTAAACAGTTAGGATTTATGAACGCCGCAGTAAACTTTCTTAATGGAAATTACTATGGCCTGGAGAGAGGTAAAGTCTGGCTCTCTCATGTTTCCTGCAGAGGCGATGAAAGTAATGTTGCTACATGTCCTCATTCCTATTCGGGAAAAACTAGCTGCAATCATGACGAAGATATTTCCATAATCTGTGATAACAGTATTTTGAAATGATAAAATACTATTGTTTTACGATATTTATCAAGTAATATAGAATGCTTTTCGGCCATACAAATATCAAATTCTCATTTTTATGTTAAGCAACCGTAATTATGGGCTTTACTATACCTATATAAGTGTAGTGTTTAGGTTTTATAACCCCTTAGGCTCGCAAACGTCTAACTCAAAGTCTGAGTTATTAAAATTGAGCGAATCTCTAACGTGACACAAGATTACTTCTTAATGATGCCGTACCTAAATCAGCTGGAAATACTACAATAAGTAACGAATTTAAGTAATACGGTAGTTTATGAAAGAAACATGCTTTTACAATACAACCTAATATTTTACAGAGTAAAATGCTAATAAATCTCTTTAAGGTGGATCATTAAAACTATATTAATCTTGCAGCTTTAATTTATCCCTCTTGATCATCTATTTATTTTTAGAGGGTGATCCTTGCTATAAAAATCCTTGCTTCGGTAGCAACTGTACCATTCAAAATAGCACTTACAAATATGATTGCGCTCCAACATATACTGGAAAACGCTGTAATATACGTACTTATGAATTTAAATACTCGATTACGAGTACATGCGATTACTATTGACTCGTAAATACTCGTAGTGATTATACTAGATCAATAGTTACTCAAGCAGAAGGTAGACTTTGAAAGTCCAATGCATTAATTAAGATGCAATTAAAAGTTGTTATGCTACAATTAAAATGACAGCATAAAGTATCAGTAAATAAAAGTAATCCCTGAAGTAAATGTATGGTAACTATACAGTGTATACTAAGATGTCATATCTAATACTTCAAAAATCGATGTCTATTACCGTACTAAATTTGTTATCACTACAAATTTAACGCTTTAGCTAGAGATTGTAGAATATTAATCAATCATAAATAAATAATTACATCAATCGCTTCACATTTTATCCTGTCTTTATTGCCATAGGAGAATACTGCACATCTACTACCTGTCTTACTAATGGCGTCTGCACAGCTAACCAGGCAACCAATGCAATTCAATGTAGCTGCCCTCCAATTATTGCCGGCAGATACTGCCAAGACTGTAAGCTGTTAATATCTCTTACTCTAATTGATAATTATTGTGAAAAATGTTAAATATTTGATTCAGCAGTATTTGGCAACAATTTAGAAGCCATATATCCTTCTTTGCAAAATAAATAATTTCATTTTCATAAAGGTTTAATATTTATGATGCAAACGACGACATAACGAAGCTGTTGCAAACTCAGGTAGAGAAAATTAGCATAACAAAAGCATTTTCATCTTTTCATTTTTATTTAAATTTACCAGCTTAGCTGATGTGATACACTTAGAATATCTTATACACTAAGTAACACATGTCAGAATACGACAAATGTTTTTAGAGTTATTGCTCATAATCAATGTGAAGAATACTTTACGCTAATTACACCTTTTGTACCGTAGTGAATACAACTGCTTTAAGTTGTAATTTCGAAATGAGCAATTGCAAGTGGCAAAATCCAGCAAATGGCACTAGCAACACGGTCCGTTGGACTAGAAATAAAGGAAAAACACCAACTTCCAATACTGGTCCAAATAATGATCATACTTTAGGCACTCCAGCAGGTTTGTACTACTTTATCATCAAATCTAAACAGCATAAAGTAAAACGTATATAATTGTTTTGAAAATTTCGTCGAATGCTTTACTGCAGTATATATGATTAAACGTCACCGTGACTGAAATATCTATAGCGTAACTATTACTATACCACACAGTAAATTTGTGAGCTTGCTGACAAAATTACATAAATGCTACAAATAAAATTGACGATGCCATCTATCTATGCATTTAACATATTCTGCCTTACATTTTGTTACAACAGATATGGGGAGGGAATTGGCGATCTATCCCTATTTGGCTATTCAAATAGAGTTTATACACTTTCTGGCAACAGCGGGCAGCGATGGTACCATGTTAACATTAACTTCTCGCCTGGGCTTCACAGGGTATAGTATCACAATTCCCCGATTTTCTGCACTCCTTGGTAACCTTTTGAGAGTATTAACTAGAACTGTTACATTTTTCAAAGACTAATAAATCTTAGAGAATGTAAACATTTACGATTCGAATATTTAATATTTGAGCTACATTACATATTTCACATAATTTCTAGCTTCTTTTTATCGGAACTCGTCTCTTTCAATCTACAAGCGATATACGATATTTCGGTAAAATTTGATCGATGCGGTAAGTGTAATATTTTGCCGCATTACTTATATCTAACACAATAACCAAGCATACAAAATTTTGTTGAGCTTTATGAATTATCGCATATTTCAGTAACCCTAAAATCCATTAACGATGCTGATTAATATTAGATTAGTACTGTTGCTTATAACCGGGTCAATTAGCTATCGATACAGTGCATCGATAAGATAAAAAGATACTGTATTGTTTTACAATAAAGTATAGTTACGAAGACTACCGGTTTGTAATAGTTTCAGCTGACGATATTATAAGTGCTCCAATCTAAAATCTACTAGCTAATAAATAATCAGTTTTACAGTTACATCGCTTTAAAATTATGAAGTAGATTTGCTCATCCATGTATCTCTATAATCTGATAACCAGCTAAGGACGTTGAAACAAAGTCTAAAGCAGATGATCTTGTTATAGGCATTACGAACCAATCGATAACCATTTTAAATGTAAATTAGCTTTGAAGTAAACCATAATACTACGATAATAATAATCTGAATTTTTTTAATTTACCGCTTCAATATCAAACTACCTCGGAATATAATTATTAAGTATTGTCGGTAGTATTATTATATTTCACGGCAAGATATCTAATTTTGCTTTTAATTGGTCTTTACAGCAAATATCGTACCGAAGGAGGGCGACATTCGTCTTGCTGGTACACCTGCCACCGGCAATACTTTCACTTTCTCAACAGGATGCGTCGAAATTTATCATAACAATGTTTGGGGTACTGTCTGTGATGACCAATTTCAAAATGCCGATGCCAAAGTAGTTTGTCAACAATTGGATTCGTACGTGCGAATTATTATATGCACTCTTATGGAAAAGGAACTGGACCAATCTGGCTTGATAACGTCGCATGTAGTGGAAATGAATCAGCTTTGGCAAACTGTGATCATAATAGGTGGAGTTTCCATGATTGTTCACATTTGGAAGACGTTGGCGTATCTTGCTATAATCGTAAATCACATATACATATTCAGACCTTTGCGCCCTAATAGCTAACTAATCTACCACGATTTTCTCAATAAAGCCCGTAATGTGGAAGCCAGACTAGTTGGTGGTGATCTTTCCATAGGACGTCTTAAAAATCAAATATGATAGCATCTGGGGAACTGTTTGCCAACGAGGATTTACCATTACTTCTGCTGATGTGATATGTAAACAATTAGGTTTTCCAAGTGGAGCAATCTTTATTAGAAAGAACGCATTTTATGGCTCCGGAAATGGCATGATTGGTTAGCTGATATCAAATGTGTTGGCTATGAACAAGATATAGCACAATGTCCTCATTCCTATTTGAGACAAACTTACTGTATCCACAATGAAGATGTTAGTATTGGCTGTAATACAGGTATGCTAGTAAAATTTCTTACTATTATCGATATCATACAAGTACTAAAGTTACAGTGGTATTCCGCTAACAAGCCCAGTAAATATATGCAGATTTCATTTATGAAGAAATTCTGTTATTGCTAATTGTTATCGAGCGCTAATTTAGAGTCCGTTTTTATTCCACCTAGCATGTTATCAATAGCACTAATGCTTGCCCCAATTTCGCCGTATCTTGATTTTATTATAGGGAAAAACTAGTAAGTTACAATTTTTATGTATTCAGAGGAATGAAGCAACAAGGATAAGCAATACTAACTCTACAGTATACCATAGTTACAGTAGGCAATATCTTGGTATTATAGCAAAATACCAAAAAAGCACGTCATAAACTAGAGAAAGCATATACACAGTAGTAAGAAATAATCTGGCTGTAAATTTCCTTTCAATATCTTTCTTTGCGTAGAATATAGCATATACCCGTTCATTTGAACAGGAACTTTACTGGTAGTACTAACATAATATGATTAAGCGTGAGTTATAGATGTAGATCAGATTTAAAGTATTTTGATATTACGTAATCCACCTGATAAGGAGATTACCTTGTATCTCTCGTACCATAGTTATGGAAACTGTATGAACTTCTTATCATGCCAGTTCTGACATCTGTAGCCTTTTCAAAGCAAATACAGTGCCACGTAGTTTAATTCTACATTCAGGAAAATGGCATATCAATGCTTAGGATCTGTGTAGATAGTAATCCGACGTAGTGACATTTAAATTGATGACAGGTATAACTTATTTATCTTATTTCAGCTGTTGATGAGTGTAAAGCTGAAATTCATGGTTGCGATGAGAACGCTGTATGCATTGATACAAGCAGTTCGTATATTTGCCGATGTAGAAAAGGATATATTGGGGATGGATTTACATGCCAAGGTACGACGAAAAATAAAAAATTCTCATAGCATTTGAAATCGAAGGGGTTGAATATAAGTCTTTAGCCAAAATTAGATATTCTATGCTACAACTCAAGCCTATACTCCACAGAATATTAGTAATTTTTCATGCATTTTATTGAAGATGTCAATGAGTGCGTGGCTGGAAATCACACATGTCATGAAAATGCAGTTTGCCATAATAGGAATGTTTCGTTTATCTGTCAATGCAAACCAGGGTTCAAATGCCACTCTTTTAAGACGAAACACGTATATAAATAATTAATACTTCGTACAATACGTGATGTAATAGTCAGGCTTTTACTAAAAATTTCTGTGCACGACCAGTAATTAGTGAATGGATAGATCACTAATTGCATAATCAATAACGGCACCGTATTAATCATAATATTATTCTGTAAAACATCAAGATCAAAATGAATGTGATCTGGCCATGCACAGCTGCGATCAGAATGCTATGTGTCATAATTCCATAGGTTCTTATAGCTGTTACTGCAATCCTGGGTATATAGGAGACGGATTAACTTGCAAAGGTATAGTACACCATTATCTCAGTACATTCTGATTTTGACGCGTGTCTATGCCATAACGATTGCAATTTCTATTTACGATAAAAAAATTTAAGATTTGAATTATTTTGAAATATTTTGTATATTATCACCTCAAACCCTATAAGATTTTTTTAAGCTTTGAAATGCAAATTGATATCAGATTAATAGCGGCATTAATCCCATCTTAGAGTTAAGACTTTACCCATACGGACCATCACAAAACGATCAATCATTCGGTAGAGTAGATGGCAGACCTTTCGTAATCTACCCGAGAACACCAATATTTTTCATGAATAAATTTCAGCGTAAACTATATGTAAGTGAATTTTACGTAGCGCTGGTATTAGTTTATTAATTATTTACCAGAAAATTTACAGCATAACATATTACAAGGTGGCAATTTTCGGTTTACTTTTCTTTTCAAATTTATTTTCTTACGGTAATTTTTGTATTATTACTCCACAACATCATATCACAGATTTCAATTAATGGATTTGTATCATTTAGTAATCCCTATTACGGGTCGCCAAATCGATCATTATACAGATCACGAAATGCCCCTTTTATTGCTCCATTCTTCGCTGATGCAGACGGTCCATTTTTTCCAAATTCTCAGGTTTACATCAACCAGTACACTTCATTAAATCCTACTAGCTTAACAAGAGAAATTTTAGCGAATGCTAGTATGGATGTTGCTCGGTACCAAAAGTATCTATCTAGAAATCCAAGTGATACTAGCTACGGCTTGTTTAATGAAACTGTTACTAAATTTGATACGAAGTTAGTAACAATAATAACCTGGCATAAACTAGTACCATATCCATCCTCTGTCACAGCAAAATATGGCGTTACTAATACTTTTCAGTTGATCTTGTCATCTAATGGTGACAACTTATATCATCATTCATATATGCCGACAAAGGTATGAATTGGTGGAAAAGGATAGGTTCGTTCGGCCTCGAGTTGGTTATAGTTATAAAGTACCTAGCTACACTTATGAGCTGCCTAGTTCGAATACTATTAAGATACTACGCATCGATAGCATAACCGGAAATTATGGTAGAAAAGGACGATGGGCATACAGAGTTGACGATCCCTCAATTCCACGCATTAATTACGTTTAACGTTGCCAAATTTGGATCGCCAATGAACCATCACCAAGTATGTATTTGAGTTTACTATCTCGAAGACCTTGTCCTTATTCTGTTTATCAAGCTATTCGTGATAGACGATTTAGATTCAGTACTACTACGTTTTGTGCGAGATCGAGATTTTCTGCTAGGAATTCCAATGGCGTGTGTGTATATCAACGATGCTGCTACTTTTCAGCAGGAAAATCTTTCGGTTCATTAATTACTAGATATCCCCTCGGAAGTTCGTTCATCTTAAAAAATACTACCTTGCAATCCACAAGTAGACAGGCACTAACAGATTGCTGTGTAAGATCTGGGTTGTGTCTTTCTTATACAAGAAAAAGACCTATCAAAAAATAAATGTAATAGATACAGTCCCCCAAAAAGGGCTTGGTTCTGGGGTGATCCCCATGTAAGGACATTTGATGGAAAACTATACACCTTCAATGGACTGGGTGAATATGTTCTATTGCAAACTATAAATAAAAATTTTCAGTTACAAGGATGTACAATGAAAGCTATTCGAAATAGCTCACTATCTGCGGCTGCTACCGTATTCTCTGAATTCGCTACTATGGAAATTGGTGCAGATATTGTTCAATTTACACTTAATTCGACTTTTAATGGTATCGATATCTTAGTCAATAGAACAATATCATTTAAAATGCTACCTATTGCTTTCAATGCACCTGATGAAATTAAAGGTATAACATCTGGTCTTTTAGGTACTTGGAATGATAATATCAATCATGATTTCAAACGACCACATGGATCATACTTGAATATTAATTCAACAGAATCCCAAATATTTTACAATTTTTGGCCAATTATGGATGATTAATGCTAGTGATTCACTTTTTACCTATTCTAATGGTCTATCGGCTAGTAATTATTCAGATTTAAACTTTACGCCAATCTTTGGTCAAAATATTCAAGCATTATTTGCTAATAATACGGAACTCTATAACCAAGCCGTAGCACAATGCGGTAATAATAGTGAATGTTTATTTGATGCTGCATTAACATTAAATCTTGATGCTGCTGTCGTTAGTAAAGATACATCTCAGACATATCAAGATACAAGTAATCAATTAGAAAATTTCCCCCCTCAAATTTCTGGATTGACGACATATAATGTCACTTATGGAAATATGTTTACTACAACATTGAACATAACAGATCTTAATAATGGCGACATTGTTACAGTCGAGATCATTAATCCTCCAATAAATTCTCGTTTCGATAGACAAACTTACACATTTACATGGAATATATCTACCTATGCGACTACGCAGCCGAAATGGTTACTGTTGATAATGTTGATCAAGTTAAATGTAGATGCAATCCTGCTTGGACTGGTAGTCATTGTGCACAAGATTTTATGCATGTGCAGATCAACCATGCTTCAGTAATGCTACTTGTACGGACAATATCGCTCCGATGTCTGGCTATACATGTAGTAATTGCCCAATAGGTTATGTCGGTGATGGCTTGAAATGTTCTGATTATGACGAATGTTTAAATGGCACACATGCATACAGTCAAACTTGTATTAACGAAGAGGGGAGCTACAGTTGTCAGTCTTTACCTGGCTATACTCTGAATAGTGATAATAGAGGATGTACTGATGTTAATGAGTGTATTACTGGATCAAATAACTGCAGTAATGTCGCTACATGTACTAATCAAATTGGTTCTTATAGCTGCGCTTGTAATTCGGGCTATGTAGGCGATAGCATAAACTGTTATGACGTAGATGAGTGTCAAAATATGTCTAATAATTGTAGCCAGATTTGTAATAACACCGTCGGAAGTTATACATGTTCATATATTCAAGGTTACGAGTTAAGTAGTGATAAACTTACTTGCGTGGATATAAATGAATGCCAACGATTTAGACCATGTTACCAAGTTTGTATTAATACAGAAGGATCGTTTACATGTGAATGTGAACAAGGTTTTGAACTAAATAATAGCAAACTAACATGTAATGTCAGTGAATCTTGTGGCATTGGACATAATTGTTCACAAATTTGCACCTATATAAACGGATCTGAAATATGTTCATGTATGAAAGGTTAAGCGCTAACATATGGAAGCCAGACTGAGAGTGAAGATATCGACGAGTGTAACTCCAATCCTAGTCCATCTAATCTACTATGTACAAACAACGATGGTAGCTATACATGTAGTTGTATGAACGGCTATCGATTTGGTTCAGATGGTTGGACATGTGACGATATTAATGAATGTTTAGAAAATAATCCCTGTAGTCAAAATGCAAACTGTACCAACGCACCTGGTTTATATTCTTGTCAATGCAAAATTGGTTATACTGGCAATGGTAAAATTTGTAGCGATATCGATGAATGTTTAACAGGTTCAAATATGTGTTCTTCTAACGCTAGTTGTATGAACAACAATGGATCATACTCTTGTATGTGCAAGCCAGGCTTTATAGGGAATGGATATACATGTCAGGATGTCAATGAATGTTCAACAATGTTTAATTGCAATACTAAAGAGATAAACAATTGTACATCTGGATTACGCCGGTGCTCAGTTAATGCGGCTTGTAGTAACAGCATTGGATCGTATACATGTGGTTGTAATAGTGGCTATTCAGGAGATGGATTTACTTGTCAGGATATCGATGAATGCAATGCTACTAGTCTCAATATGTGCGTTAATAATTCTCAGTGTATTAACACTAATGGATCATATCAATGCAAGTGTAACGCTGGTTATTTTGGAAATGCACGAATTAATTGCAGTGACGTCGATGAATGCTCAAGTAACCAATATAATTGTCATAGTAATGCTCTTTGTACTAATATTCCAGGATCATTTACGTGCCACTGTAAACCAGGTTATTATGGCAACGGTGTTACTTGCGCTGCTGTCGTTACCTGTGACGGAAATAATAACTGCACTAATAGAGCAACCTGTATGATATTTGAGAATAAGTATTATTGCAGCTGCAAACTTGGATACTATTCTAACAATACATTACCGCAAATTCAACTTCAAAGCGATTCTCACCGTCAACAAGGCAAGGTCTTTTTTGGAAGTCTTAAAATTGGTGGTACATTCACATCAGACTTGAACAATTCAAATTCTGCTATATTTCAAACACTTAAGCAGCAGATTACTTCAGTATTAACTTTAGCCCTTGAATCTTCTTCGGTAACCAAAGATGGTTTCGAACGAGTAGAGGTTACAGGATTCAAAGCTGGTAGTATCATTGCTGAATATTATCCGATATTTAAGCAAAATTCTAATATTAATCCAAACCAAATTGCTAGTATCATATCTACTGGCTCAGTTACTATCCAAGGACAACCGATACAAAATGTCACAGTTACCGACTTCAATGAATGTGCATGGTCAACAGACAACATCTGTAATAGTAATCAAAACTGTATTAATTTACCGGGTACTTACAATTGCCAATGTAAAGTTGGTTTCACTGGATCTAGCTGTGTCGATATCAATGAATGTCTGGCAGCAGAATCATGTGGAATTAACGCTGTATGTCGAAACACTTTAGGTTCATATACATGTACATGTTTGATTGGCTATCAAGGCAATCCATACTCCAATCCCGGTTGTAGCATTGAATGCAATGATGATTTCTGTCTAAATGGAGGAAAATGTATTTACCAAAATAATACACGCACATGTAATTGTACTGACGCTTATACTGGCATTAGATGTAGCAATTTAAAAGCAACAGGGCTTTCGATTGGGGTAGTGGCTGGAATTTCGGTGGGAACAGTAAGTGCAGTATTTTTAATCGCTATAGCTGGCCTTGTATACTATCTACGAAGTCCATACTATAAAAGACGAACTTCAGTAGCACATGGTGTCGTTAAAGACCACACCGAACATCAATCAATAGCGGATTCTTCAAGCGATAAAGTTGAATTAAAGGATCATTCACCTAAGATTGCATTTATTAAATCTATAGCACAGGGTCAAAACAGAAATAATCAAACATCAAGCTCACCAACTGTTAGAGTGCAAATAGAAGTTAATGAGCAAACAAGCATTGAGCCTCGTAATACTATTCCAGAAAGCCAGAATAGCTTAATAGCTGAAACCGATGTCAGCAATAGTGAAAGTAAATTTGAAGAAAAACCAAGCCGACCAATTTTAGCGTCAATACAAAATCCTACAATTACCAATACACCATTACCAAAGTTGCCTGATTTTAAAAATAGTACTTATTCTGAACGCTAGTACAGTATAACAATTACTCATTAGGCCTTTGCACGAAAATATAACGATGGTATTCTGGTTAGATCTAGTTATACAAATTTTTAAAAATGTTCTATATCACAGCTTTAATGTGCAGGCAATGTGTTATAGTACTTTCATTAGCAAAACCTTACCTATGGCTTGATTATTCTATAAATAGAATCGAGTTTAAATACAAAATTATTTCCACATCTACGAAAAAGCAGTAGATTAAATTTCACTATTGATATCCTTTTGTTACTGAAGCAAACATCAATAAATAGGTTTACATTGTATTAGTTGCTCACGTATTACTGATATATTAGCTATTCAAACTATTTTCCCCCTCCCCTTCACCAATATTCTTATAATTAGATTCCACCATAAGGTTTCTTTTAAGCTTGATATATTTTAGCTTACTTGATAAAATTTGCAATCCCATAGGTGTTTGTTACAGGGACTGGTATTTAAAGTAATTATTTTTAAAATCACTTTATTTTCAATGATACCAAACTGCAGTATACAGTTTTAATCAAGTTTTGTAAGTCACCTCTGTCTAAACATATGTACTAAATTTCACTATTCAAACATACTTAAAAACGGTACTAAGTCAGTAAGCTCTCGGCTAGCTTGAATGAAGATTCGTGTTATTTCTCTTTCTACTTTCGTTGGAAATATTCTGATATTACAAAAATAGACTCATAATACAGTACGCCATTTTTGCTGTATTGAATTGTATGCAAATAAAGAATAACAGAGCTGTAAGGGTATACAGTAAAGCATATAGTATGTTTACATAGATACAAGACGGGCACCGCCCCTATCCCAATCATAAATGGATAGATTGGGAAGAAATAGACGATTTTACTCTTCTCTATCCTAGGTCAATATGACAAGAAACGCTCCTATGTCAGTCAGCATTAAGAAATTTTATCTCATTCGAACTTAAGTAAACTCTTGCTGAACGAGTACGCAATAAGTATAAAGTAATGTAGAGATACTATAGCAGAGCTATGCTAAACAAATATCATTACGCCATTTACGCAATAAGAAAACGAAATGTTAAACTTATTGACGGCGGTAAGAGTGACGTAACTCTTCCAGAAGATATGTTTACCCAAGATAGAAATTAGCAAAATAATTACCTACGTATACTGAATTGGTCGCATTTTAGTGTAATCCTGAAGAATAATTTTTAAATTCTACAGTACTTAATTAATTCCGCTAGAAAGCATAAGTATGTGACGTAAAATAGGATGAGAATAATTATGTACGCACGAGTACGTATATCGAAATGATCAAATTCTAGCGTAATTCGAAAAGAATGTAAATTATTATCTACAGTACTAGAAATAAAATGTTTAATATTTATTAACGAACACAAAGTTTCTATGTAGAATTTAGTATGTTCTTTACTAAATGTACAACCGCGGCCGCGTAGCCAGGCATTTTCGCACAAATTTGGAAGTAGAAGAACGCTGACGGTTGCATATTTTATACACTGTGCATGCACAATATGGTAGCATACCCACTTCTTCACGATAGAGTTTAGAAGTTTATTGGTTAATACCATTTCTAAAGCTCTTTGACCATTTTAAAGTCGACAAAAACCATCTACACTTAATACTGATTGTGGAGATGGGCGTAATTTTCCTTCTACTTTCTGCTTGACTGTGACGGTATTACAAAAAATCCCCATTTACTGTACATAATACGTATACTGTACGGTATAGTATACGCGTATACTGTAAATTTACATTTCTGTACCTTGCCACTTCTATAGTTTTAGTGAATGAGAATAATATCGAAAACCGAATAAAGGAGACTAAATGAACCTTATCCTATCAAAAATAATAATAAATTCATAAAGTTAGTACTATTACTGTATATCTACCGTGATAAGCGTAGCTTATAGCTATGCCACTAGACTCTAAATGATATGCGGTTACGGATAGGATAAATCTAATTTAAAGATTGTTCGTTAAAGTAATTTTATATCACGTTGTAATATTAGGCCAAAAGTCTCCTCACATATAATTACATATTCATCTATAATTCATTGACTGTTGTTTACTAGTTTTGGAATTTTGATATTCCCTGTTCACGATATTAACGGTTCGGTTAATTAAATATAGGCTGCAATCATTCAACTTCGAATCGAACTGATTTCAAATCATCTATTCACGTAATTTAGTTGTTTATAGTTTACTTGCCGATCTTATACAATAACCATAAGTGAAGCGCTTATAACTCTCTAAGTAGACAAGTACATGAAGTATCATGAGTAAGCGCGCCGAAAAGTTCCACTTATTTAACTAATTTAAGATTTCTTAACGTCTAGTAGAAGCGAATTATCATAATTTCATTAGTGTACTTATGTCCCATTCTTTCTTATTACGAATATTTATTCATTCTAATGATATATCTAGATCCGTCACATAGTATAATCTTTGATACCTAATTGAGTTGTTTTTAGAATAAAATTAATAATCTTAAATCTTGACGCCATAAATTGAGCAAGCCAGACTCTTCCACTTAGTAAAGAGCAAGATACTGAGTATTTAGTATAAAATAGAATGTAATTTATTTTCTGATTAATTATATAACTATCGATGAAGAATTTATTACTGTATTTCTTTATTTCAGTCTCGTAGAAATGATAATAGTATCTAACTTAATAAATAAACAACCTTTCACCAATACTGATTAAAATCACAGATATAAAATTCGAAATTAGGAAGATTGCGTGAGATAAAGCCAAAACAATCTACTTTATGTAGCGAACCGAATGATATAGATTGAAATGGGGAAAAATATTTGGCTTCTCTGTAGCATTGTGCTGGTAAGTCATTCACAGAATATTTATCCAGACGATTGTACTCTTATTAGAAACGATATCGATTATTAGAATCGAACAAACAATATGAAAGACACTATACGTGCTATGATCTAAGCAACTAGTACATATACACGTACGAGATTGATAAAGCCATTAAGCCATTATCAAATTAATATCGTGAAAGCTATGGCAATTCTTTAACAGCAAATACTATGTAATTTTATAAAATATCGCTTGAATCTTTTACTGTATTAACTACAATATAAAATTCTTATACAATGTTAACGACTAAGCATGAAAAGAGTGTGAATAGTTACTTACATACGGTACGGTAGCTATCGTTAGTAAATTTATAGCCTATTTTTAAACCAGAATCAAGTCAGACGAATAATCTTAATGTATGTTATACAGAAAGATGACGAACTTACAAGTAGTGAATCGTTACCTACCGGTTAATTTCAACTAACTAAAAGAATTTCTAGCGAGATAATCATAGAATTTTTACGCTTTCATTTGTATTTATGTGTCGCGTAATTCATGAACAAATTAATTGCAAACTTGCTAAAGTTAAATATCAAATTGCCGTATTTTATTCTTTTTCGGAGTCAATTTGATCGATAAAATCGTAATGATTTGTTTCTAACTTACTCTTAATTTTAATTCAGCTCATCATATCTGAATCACAATTTGTCCTATTAGGTAAGAATTACAGTGTTCAGCTTATCCGTGAATGACAGCAATTTATACTAAAGTATAGTTGATTTTACTTATGAGTTTCTAATCCAGTCGTTAACATGTCGTAAACAGGCATACAGCATAGTTTAACTACTAATATGCAATACACTGTACGAGTATTGTATATTACAGTATATTTAAACGTATCTGTATAGACAATCAGTTAATTTGTAAAAACCCTATAAAGAACTGTCTTAGATTTTAAAATACCGTCTATTATGGACCGACGTTTTACGTAGTTTTTATCTTATATAGTTTTGTCGTCAAGTAATAATACTTGCAATTCCAACCCTTGCTCAAGTTATGCAACATGTATTGGAAACAGTTCTCATTACCTGTGCCAATGCCCGCAAGGATACAATGGTGATTTCTGTGAATTTGGTAAGTGTACATATTGCACGAAAATAGTAATTAGTCGGTTGATTTCAAACAGTGGGAATATCTTAGAACTCTAGACAGCATTCTTGCTACATCTTTGGCTACAATACTAATCCCTCCCCTCCCCCTCTTTGCCTAAACAGAGCAAAGCAGAGTATTTATGGATACAGTTCAGTATTTAGGGCTAGACTATCTAACAATAAACTAGGCATATCTGGGCTTGAACTTTAGGCCTGTGATACATAAGCGCTATAAGTATTTGGCTTGAATTACTCTGGCAAAACGAAATTTTTTCGTGAATATCAATAAATACAGCAGTACAAACACACTTTACTAAGGGAGATAGTTACGGGTGTAAAGTGCTAGTTATATCATGGACTCTTACAAGAACTTCTAAATAGTTTGCATGAAATTTGACGATGTGTAGTAATTTGCGTCTGTCAGCATCACTTAATAGATATGTCTTAAATTTTTTATACTATCAAATTACTACAATATTCGGAACATTTTATTATACGTTATAGGTTAGAATATATATATATATGTCAATATCTCAACAATATATCGCAATATTATTATATTTCGATGGTAAATTGCTAGAAAGTAGAATTCTAAAGCCATCACTTTTATAGTGATGAAGATGCTACAGTACCTTCATTGCTATATAAAATCTAATGCTATCGCTTATTTAAGTACTGTAATTCACGGTAACTCGTGTCTCGTCCAGGCGATCTAGAAGTCCATGGCAAAGTGCATGCTGCCATACAGTAGTTAGAATCGTCTTAATAAAATCGTATGCAATTTTAGTATAATATAGCCATCTCAGCGATGTATAGTAACTTTGTAGAATTTAGCGTACGATATAATGGTAGAAATTCCGTTTTAATGGGTCATACCAATTGAGTAAAAAAATAGGCAGAGAATACTAGGAACAGTATCAAATTTAGTCTGCCGTTAGATTACGCCCTAATAAGTAATTAGAATTAATAAACTCAAATTTTCGAAAAAATTGACTTTGCTTCCTTTTGTCGTATAACGGCAGTACACTCGTTTAATACTCAAATTCTTTTCATTAATCGATTACAAGTTGGCGAAGGTACAATACGCCTTGTCGGTGGTCAATATGCTGATTCTGGACGATTAGAAATCTATCATAATAATATGTGGGGCACTGTATGTAGCGATTATTTCGAAAAGGCTGACGCCAATGTAGTTTGCAGACAGTTAGATTTCAATTTAGGAGCAGCCAATTATGGTAACTACCACGGCTCTAGCAGCACCGGTCCTATATGGCTAAGTAATCTACACTGCAAAGGTAACGAAATGTATCTAAAAGAATGTCGCCACAACGGCTGGGGAGTTCATAACTGTGGCCATGATAAAGATATTAGCGTAACTTGCCGTTTTGGTATGTTCAATCTAGTTAATATCTACTTTAATTTTACATTTACACTTTCCTAGATTAATATTACGTTAATAACAATCACAATACATGTGTATTCACTACTACGTTATGGTTAAACAGTAATCAATCGTATTCTAATATATATACATGTTACATAAATACAATATTTTACCTACTGATTAATTAATTAAAAGTATAGCGGTATACGTAGTTTTACAATGAGAATGATTTTCTTATACTCGAATTTTTATGTTAACAAACCAATACAAGTTTTCGATGGTGAAATACGTTTTGTCGATGATCGATCTCTTAATTCTGGACGTATTAAAATCTATCATAATAATGTATGGGGTACAGTATGTGGTTATGCATTTGACATGACTGACGCCAACGTAGCGTGTAGACAGTTAGGTTTCAATTCAGGAGCATCGAATTATAGTAACTACTACGGCTCTAGTACCAGTCGTATATGGTTAAGTGGTCTACGCTGCAGAGGTAACGAAACCTATCTAAGGGATTGTCCACATAACGGTTGGAACGTTCATAACTGTAATCATTCCGGAGATATAGGCGTAACTTGTCGTAACGGTATGTTTAATCTAGTTACGTTGTTATACGTATATCTCCAATTATCACGATCTACGAACGTACTAAATAATTGCGTCTAATCGTTATACTTACAATAAATTTTTATAAGGCTTTCGACTATTTTATTTTAATACAGATACTGACTATATCTAGATACAATTTTTACGATCTTCTAGAGTAACTTATCAATAACTAAATTGCTAATAATTACTTTGAACTATAATTTTATATTATTTTCAGCCGGTATCGATAGTTTAAATTGTACTTTCGAGTCTGGATTTTGTAACTGGAAACATCCAAATGAAACTACCTTCCAGTGGACAAGGCGTAGAGGCCAAACCACAAGTTGGCTTACTGGACCAAGCTTCGATCATACATACGGAAACATATCAGGTTATACACACACATACAGTACATGCAGTTCGATCAAAGACATAGACTCGTACATTAACATTAAGTTAATTACTCTAACCCCTTCTCTGTAGTCAAGCCTTCTGAATTTCTATTTAACTTTGCATAAACATTGAAATTACAATAGTCTCATTTAATTTAGAGTGTGCATACTTGCAAAAAATTAGAGCAAAGAGATATATCTGCATCTCCTACCTAATTTTAGCATTAAACGGCAATTATTAACGAATCATTTACCATTTACAGACAATGCTATAGTGACTATTTCTCTGTCTATAGGCTATTACATTCATACGGAAGCATCCGATATGCCTAAAGGAACTAAATTTATCATTGAAAGTCCTGTAATCTATTCAGATAGCGTCTTTTGCCTCTCTTTTTGGTATAACCGGAATGGAATAACAATTGGTCCTCTCATTGTTGATGATCTTTCTAAAAGAATATATAATACTTCTGGCAATAGTGGAGACGTTTGGTATCTGGTTCAATTAAATATCCCTTCTGGTATCCATAAGGTACAGCGAAATATGATAGCTCTCTACTCACTATTTTTGAATTAGTAAAAGAATACTCACCATATCTTATAATATTATATAAACTACTACGCAATAATTTGTCGCCACGAATCTCTAGATTAGATTTGTAGGAGTTCAAGGTAGCAGTCCGAAAGGCGACATGGCTATTGATGATATCGCTGCGTTACCAGGACGTTGTAGTAAGCCAGTGATAGTAGTAGCTGCTTCTATGTGTATCTAGACTATATAAACACACCATATATATTGTAGTTCCTTTCAGAACACGATAATACCTGATTAAACCTTTTATCACATTATTTCATACAAATAAGTTTTACAATTGTGATATAGGATTCGATGCATTGATAAAAGATTAAGTAGCTATCAGATATTTAACACAAGGCATTCTAGCTTTTAAATAGAATTTTGATTACATATTGCATGCATCGTGTAAGATTAGATGTAGTTACTGTACAATAGATTATGTGTAAGCTGACCTGACTTAACACAAGTAAGCTTCCAGCACTGACAAGTACATTAACTACAACAATTTATTACAACACTACGAAGTATAAAAATATAGTTTGGCGACGGAGACAGTTTCTTATTTAAAGCCAGCTTATAAATTCTTTATTTAACCGATTTTGTATGTACACTCAAAGTATCGTAGCTAAAAAGTCGTTGTCATTTTACTATTGACAGAATTATAGTATTTATGATGTTTACCGCATTAAACTCTAGAATACATCGTACATCACGACTTTGATAGAGCAATTACAGTAAATAGTTAATAACTCAGAAAGTAATGCAAATTTGAGAAATTTCTGTTTGCATTCATAGTTAAGGTTTCAGTAAACTGCTATTCTTACATATAATATAAGATTATTTCTTTATTCCAGGTGAATCGACTTCTAAATACAGCAGCAAGTTAATAACTGTCTGCTATGCTCTCATTCATTACTGTAGATAATATACATACTTATTGAATAATATTGACGTGAGCGTATACTATTCGGTGCGAAATGATCACATTCGAAATATAGTGTCGCTGTGATTCAATTGATACTCTTATTGAGAATAGTACAAGAAATCGTAGTATTACTGACGTCATAGATCACTCTGTATCATCACAAATATCGTATTGATTGATACTCAGCAGCTGAGAAGTTTATTTGTAATTCTTGATATATGTGTAGTTCTTCATGCTCGTTTTAATTAGAGAAGTAGATAGAACCCTAGCTTCGCCAATTAAAGGTTTGAAATTATACCATCCTAAATAATCAATATGATAACAGTGTCCATATCTGTGTATTGCACGTCTTAATCAAACTTTCACAGGAAAAATAGCTGTAATTTATAGTGAGATAACTCGTTGAATACTCAAATTCTGTTTAATAATTGATAAAAAGTTTGTACAGATGAAATACGCCTTGTCGGTGGTCAATCCGTTAGCTCTGGACGGATAGAAATCTATCATAATATATATGGGGCACAGGATGTGACGATGCATTTAGTATAACTGACGCCGATGTAGTGTAGACAATTAGATTTCAATTCATGAGCGTCCAATCATAGTATACTTTACGGTTCCGGCACTGGCCCTATATGGCTAGATAACCTGCACTGTAGAGACGGCGAAATCTATCTAACAGATTGTCCCCATAGCAGTTGGGGGTTCATACCTGTTGCCATTCCGAAGACGCTGGTATAACTTATCGTGTGGGTCTGTTCAGAATAGTCTAACTAATGTCTACTGAAATTTTACATTTATACTTTCCTTCATCACGTTAACAACAATCACAATATTTCTACAAATATATCTACTAAATATAATGTTAAACAATTATCAAGAAAATTACAATAATAGCAATACGTCAAGTATAACTAGTGTGGATCTATTAGTGAATATAAATACACTATTTGATTAATTAAATTAAAATTGTTCCGTCATGTATACTTTATACGTTATTAGGATACTTTCTTATACTCAAATTTTCACGATAATTCTCATGCAGATTGTGTCAATTCACTTGGAGTATACTCTTGCCAGTGTAAGACAGGCTATACGGGTAATGGAACAACTTGCATAGATAT
>NW_002060945.1:3956340-3958426 GCF_000150275.1 Trichoplax adhaerens | reverse complement strand
TACTAACGGCTCATACACGTGTCATTGTACGCAAGGATACACAGGCGATGGAATTACATGTACAGATAATAACGAATGCTCATCAGGAACTCATTCATGTTCCGTTAATGCCGATTGCTATAACAATAATGGGTCTTATACTTGTATATGTCGTACTGGTTATTCTGGAAACGGATTTACATGCCAAGACGTCAACGAATGCTCTACAACAAATCAATGCGATTCTAACGCTAATTGTAATAATACAGCCGGATCTTATACGTGCCAATGTAATAACGGATATGTAGGCGATGGTAGAACGTGTAACGATGTCGATGAATGTCTATCAGAAGTAGATCGATGTTCAATCCACGCTTATTGTAATAACACGATCGGATCTTATACTTGTCAATGCAACATAGGATTTTCGGGTAACGGAATATCTTGCAACGATATTAACGAGTGTACAACAGAAACTTACAGCTGTTCTATCTACGCAAACTGTAATAATACTATTGGATCGTATATGTGTACTTGTAATAACGGTTATAAAGGTAACGGCATCACTTGTCAAGATATCGACGAATGTATTACTAATAACCTTAACATGTGTAGTAATAACTCGAACTGCGTTAATACAAACGGATCGTACGACTGTCTATGTAATACTGGATTCTCTGGAAACGGATTAATATCTTGTACAGATATAGACGAATGTTCAAATAATCTAGATAACTGTCACACTAACGCTCAATGTATTAATTCAGTCGGATCTTATACGTGCCAATGTAATAACGGATACGTAGGCGATGGTAGAAGCGTGTAACGATGTCGATGAATGTCTATCAGAAGTACATCGATGTTCAATCCACGCTTATTGTAATAACACGATTGGATCTTATATTTGTCAATGCAACATAGGATTTTCGGGTAACGGAATATCTTGCAACGATATTAACGAGTGTATATCAGAAACTTACAACTGTTCTATCTACGCAAACTGTAATAACACTATTGGATCGTATATGTGTACTTGTAATAACGGTTACAAAGGTAACGGCATCGCTTGTCAAGATATCGATGAATGTATTACTAATAACCTTAACATGTGTAGTAATAACTCGAGCTGCGTTAATACAAACGGATCGTACGACTGTCTATGTAATACTGGATTCTCTGGAAACGGATTAATATCTTGTACAGATATAGACGAATGTTCAAATAATCTAGATAACTGTCACACTAACGCTCAATGTATTAATTCAGTCGGATCTTATACGTGCCAATGTAATAACGGATATGTAGGCGATGGTAGAACGTGTAACGATGTCGATGAATGTCTATCAGAAGTACATCGATGTTCAATCCACGCTTATTGTAATAACACGATTGGATCTTATACTTGTCAATGCAACATAGGATTTTCGGGTAACGGAATATCTTGCAACGATATTAACGAGTGTACAACAGAAACTTACAGCTGTTCTATCTACGCAAACTGTAATAACACTATTGGATCGTATATGTGTACTTGTAATAACGGTTACAAAGGTAACGGCATCACTTGTCAAGATATCGACGAATGTATTACTAATAACGTTAACATGTGTAGTAATAACTCGAACTGCGTTAATACGAACGGATCGTACGACTGTCTATGTAATACTGGATTCTCTGGAAACGGATTAATATCTTGTACAGATATAGACGAATGTTCAAATAATCTAGATAACTGTCACACTAACGCTCAATGTATTAATACTCTTGGATCATTCCGTTGTCGTTGTAAATCTGGCTATTACGGAAATGGTATCTCTTGTACTCCGATTGTTACCTGCTATGGAAATAATAACTGCGATACCAAAGCAAGCTGTCTCATATATAATAATAACTACTATTGCAGCTGTAAGATCGGATATTATTCTAATAGTGTATTATCTGAAACACGACTTCAATCAGATACTCATTGTCAACGTGGAGATATCTTTAACGGTAGTCTTAAACTCGCCGGTACTTTCGATCAACAACTAAATAATCCTAACACGACAACATATCAAACACTTAAACAAAAAGTCGTAACTGCTCTCACAATAACACTTAATTCATC
>NW_002060945.1:3955396-3956290 GCF_000150275.1 Trichoplax adhaerens | reverse complement strand
TCTTTGTTATTTATAATCTTTTTTTATAGATTGATTTGATTGATATGCAAACACAAGCAGACCATGGATATAAGTTCATCCTAAATTATCAGGATAATTTAACAAAGTTTTGTGTCTTACGGCCTTTGAAATCTAAGAGAGCAGAGGATAAGCTAAGCACGAGAAAGAGGGTTAGCGGAGAGTTATTATTTAGATCTGATCTTATTAATCGTTGGTAACATATCACTATTAAATTAGTTGTTGTTCAGCTACTCGTTGATAATTTCTATTTTCTAACTGATGAATTGAATATGTAGCTAGATCTAAAGTCTGCTTTTATTATTATTAATCAGTACTACATCCCAACACCGTATTTAGTAATACATCGCACTATTATGCATCATAATCTAGCAAATATAATATAATAAATTATAAATGTTACGTATACACTGCAAAACTGGAGGACGTAACAATAACAGTGATGAAACTAGTTTAGTTGAAGAGTTATCAGCTTTTACAGTTTATCCATTTCTTTGATCATTACTTATCGCAAATTATAGAAACTGTAAAGAAGAACTAGCATATTGCTAGCGATTTATAGTTACTACTAAAATTGTTGACCAAAATGCCTCAACTGGATGAAATTATTTTGAAACTTAAGATTGAATTAAATTAAGCTATACGAGTATGTATTTTAGGAAAGATAGTTATAAAATGGTAACCGAACTTACTCATTAAGTAAATAAACAAATTGTTACATAATAGTAAAATTTTAACGATGATAATTTTGGAATGGCTATTAATTAGTTATTGAAGAATTATTTGCATGGGTGCTCTCGCCTTGCTTAAAGTATGTAATAACTTTATCGCTAACGCCGTAATTCATGATATTATCTATTCGTAATGACTTCAGTC
>NW_002060945.1:3953142-3954058 GCF_000150275.1 Trichoplax adhaerens | reverse complement strand
AAAATTGTAGCCAATTTGTATAACACCGTCGGAAGCTATACATGTTCATGTATTCAAGGTTACGAGTTAGGTAGTGATAAACTTACTTGCGTGGATATAAATGAATGCCAACGATTTAGACCATGTGACCAAGTTTGTATTAATATAGAAGGATCGTTTACATGTGAATGTGAACAAGGTTTTGAACTAAATAGTAACAACCTAACATGTAGCGTTAGCGATCCATGTGATTTTGGACATAATTGTTCGCAAATTTGCACCTATATAAATGGATCTGAAATATGTTCATGTACGAAAGGTTACGCGCTAACATATGGAAGCCAGACTGAATGTGAAGATGTCGATGAATGCAGCCTCAATCCTAGTCCATGTAATCAACTATGTACAAACAACGATGGTAGCTGTACATGTAGTTGTATGAACGGCTATCGATTTGGTTCAGATGGTTGGACATGTGACGATATTAATGAATGTTTAGAAAATAATACCTGTAGTCAAGATGCAAACCGTACAAACGCACATGGTTCATATTGTGTTAGCGCGTAACCTTTCATGCATGAACATATTTCAGATCCGTTTATATAGGCGCAAATTTGTGAACAATTATGTCCAAAAATGGATCGCTATATGTTCGAACACAGCAGAATCTTATACTTTTTACATATCAAGTAGAGTATCAAGGTGATAATATGAAATTACGGGCTATACTCTTGTCTGTAGCGCAAATTATTGTCAAAATCGTGGAACTTGTACATCTGAAAATAATCAGCGCTTATGTATTAGGCATTTTGCAAAAGACCTAAAGAATTTCAGGCATTTTGCAAAATGCCGGATTTCGCAAATTGCCGGTAACATAAACTTACATCAGTACCGTATGTACATATTCCACATAAATTGTAATTACATACTCCTATCT
>NW_002060945.1:3944235-3953092 GCF_000150275.1 Trichoplax adhaerens | reverse complement strand
TAATGCAGAATAGCAGTTTATTGAGATCATAACTACGTACTCAAATAGAAATTTCTTAAATTTGCAATACTCCGTAAGTTATGAATTATTTACTGTAATTACCCTCCTAAAGTTGTAATTTACGAAGTATTCTAGAGTTTGATACGGTAAGCGCTATTTATGTAAGAATAGAAATTTCTAGACTATCGATTACATTGCAGATAATTAAATAATGTAGTCTTTACAAAGTCGACTGCTGCCAATGTGAGAGACCGCAGAATAATATATTATAATAAGAAAGTAAGATAAGATAATTGATTTTGCTAATACAAACACCGAGCTGTAGCTGTTAAGGCATGAGGAACTTATCGAATATTAATTCAACTCGTGGTTGAATGTGTATTAGGTAACATAGTAATTATCAAAAGTTTACTAAATTAATGAGGTCATCCAGACTGCTAAGCGCTATATACAGTACGCGTACACTGTATAGGGAGATAGCTATATTTATCCATGGATAAAAGTAGAATATTAATATGACGTTCCTTACGGGTAATTTATACATAAATCCTAAATATTTATCACATAGATATCATATTCTTAGTTTTAGGCATCATAAATACAGTACTACAGTATACTTCTATTAATAGTAAGGTAATAATGATTTTAGCTACGATACTTCAAGCGTTCTTACAAGATCGATTACATGAAGACTTTATAAGCTCGCTTTAATAAGAAATTGTTTCTGTAGTCAAACTATATTCTATGTTCTTGTAGTAGCGTAACAAATTATTATAACTATAAGTTAATTGTTATAGTTAATATACTTGTCAGTACTGGTAGCTTACTTGTGTTAAATCTGGTCAGCCTACATGTAATCTACAGTAACTACATTTAGTCTTATACGATGTATACAGTACTGTATATACTAAAGATTCTATTTAATCGTTAAAATGCCTTGTGTTAAATATCTGATAGCTGTTAAATCTTCTTTATCAATACAATATATCGAAAGCTCTATCATAATTTTAGAGCTTATTTGTATATATGTTACGGTAAAAGTGAGCATTAGGCGAATGCGCGCCTTCGACGTAAGGTGCGCGCATTCTCCATAACCATGGTAAATGCGCGCTTTAGCTGGAAATGTGCACTTTCTCCAACATATTGGTTAATGCGCGCTTTCTGCAGATAAAGCGCGCCTTCGCCAATATTATGGCCAAAGCGCGCATTACATGAAATAATGCGCACTTTCACCTATTATTCTGGTAAAAGCGTGCATTACCCGAAATATTTGCGCACTTTCACTTATATACGATAATGTAAAATAATGTAATCAAGATTTAATCGGGTATTATCGTGTTAGCGAAGGAACTAAAGTATGTGTAGTGTATTTACATAATCTTGATACACATGAAAGCAGTAAGGTACAATCTATTACTCTGTAGTATACAAAACGGGTATGAAGAACTGTATGTAAGAAAAGAATCATAAATAAGCTTGTAGGCTTTTAAGTATCGATCAACATGATATATTTACAATGATGCAAAATGAGCTATGACGTCGATAATACTACGACTTCTTATATATTTTAGTAAGAGTTTTGGCTACATTACAAAAAAGCTATATTTCGAACTTGGTCACTTTGTAAGGAATAGCATACGTTAACGTCAATATTAATCATAAGTATATTACCTAAAGTAATGAATGAGCGTATAGCAGACAGTTAACTTGCTGCTTTGTTTGTAATTAGGTTTACGCGGAATGAAGAAATAATTTTACATGTGAAATAGGAATAGCAGTTTACTGAAATCTTAACTACGAACACAAATAAAAATTCCTCAAATTTGCATCACTTTCTTAGTTATTAAATACTTACTGTAATTACCCTGCTAAAGTTGTGATGTAGGGACATAGATATACAAAAAAGTCGAGTTGCCTTAGATAAACCGGATAATTAGCTGTATACAACAGAGATAGGAGTATGTAATTACAATTTATGTGGAATATGTACATACGGTACTGACGTAAGTTTAGATGCTGTTATAGATCTTCTGTTCCTAGTGATATACGTAATACGATATTGCGATGCGATATAACTGTATGCTATTGTACGAGCTGTTCATAACTATTTCAATACAATTTGAGATGTTATTATGAGAAGTAGTATAAAGGTATACGGTCTGTGTTAGGCCTAGAGTAGATCAGTAACGATATACAGATACTTAAGAAAATGACCACATGTAAGGGAATACGTTTATTCTTTTCTTACTCTCTGTAAGGGCTACGAGCCGTATACGCATAGTCGTAAATATAAACCCATTGCACTTTCCATCGTCAAACTATTTTCTATGCTGTTGTAGTGACGTAGTAAACTGTTATAAATACAAGTCAATTATTGTGTTTTGTGTGTAGTACGGTTGTTGCCGGTATCGGCAGCTTACTTGTGTTACATCAGGTCAGCTTACACGCAATCTATAGTAAGCACATTGAATCTTACGCGATATATGCAATATGTAATCAAAATTCTATTTAATCGTTAAAATGTCTTTTGTTAAATCTCTGATAGCTAGTAAATCTTCTTTTATCAATACATCGAAGTTTTCATCACAGTTCTAGAGCTTATTTGTATGAAATAATGTGGAATACTGTGATTAAGATTAATCAGGTATTATCGTATTCTGGAAGTATAGTAATTACAATATATATAGAATTTGTTACATAGTCTAGATTTTAATGAAAGCAGTTACTATCATTGGCTTACTACAACGTCCTGGTACCGCAGCGATGTCGTCAAGGGCAATATCGCCATTGGAATATTTACCTTTGACTCCCACAAATTTGATCTAGAAGGTTTGTAGTAATAATGATAAAGTTAAAGGTAATTTACTCAATACATTTATAATAACATAGCTTGATTGTGTAATAGTTTAAAATATTACAATACATGCTAAGTTTTCTTTTACTAATTTATGTATAGTGAATAAGAAAGTATAATATTTCACTGTACCTTATTGAAACCGGAAGAGATATCTAGTTTAACCGGATACCAAACGCTTTCACTATTGCCGGAGATATTATATATTACGTTAAAATAATCGTAAACAATGAAAGGACCAATTGGTTTTCCATTCCCATTATACCAAAAAGACAGGCAAAAGGCACTATCTGAATAGAATACAGGGCTTTCAACGATAATACTACTTCCTTCAGACTTTATGGATGTTTTCGCGTAAAGGTAATAGCCTATAGATAGAGAAATAGTCACTATAGTATTGTCCGTAAATAGTAAATGATTTATGAGTAAAATTACCGTATAATGTTAAGATCAGGAGATATAGATATATTTCTCTGCCCTGATATTTTTGTAAGCGTTTACACTTTAAGTTACTGTAAATGAGATTATTATGATTTCAATGTTTATACGAATCTAAACAAAAATTAAGAAGGCTTGACTACAGAGAAGAGCTTAAGAGTGATTAATTTAATGTTAATGTACGAGTCTATAATTTTAACCGTACTACGTGTACGTGTATAACCTGATACGTTTTGGTATGTATGATCGACGCTTGGTAGAGCAAGGCGACTTGGCGATGGGCCGCTATGTCTTCTCCACTCGTCGGTAGCTCCAATTGGCTTTTTCCAGTTACAAAATCCAGACTCGAAAGTACAACCTAAGCTACCCATACCGGCTGGAAATGTTGTAAGAGTATAGTTCAAAGTATTTATTTGTAATTTAGTTATTGATAAATTACTTCAGAAGATCTTAAATACTGTATCCACATATAGTCAGTGTATTAAAAGAAAATAATCGATAGTCTTGTAAATTTACAGTAAGTCAAACAAGTAGAAGCAGTTATCAGTATGATTATAGATTATGATAATTGGATTAGTTTAGAAATTATGAAATGTTACCTGAATTTTCAACAGCTGGCCAGTTAATTAGCGTGTTTGGTAGAAAAAATGCAAACAGTAAATGGTTAAAGAGTTAAACGAAGTTAATCGGATTAACTATAGCTTATGATCTAGTTGTCATTATCAAAATCATTACTTTTGTGTCAACCGTTACAGTATTGCGTTTTGTTATTCAATAACTTAGTAGTTACTAACAGTTTAGGCATAATTCAAAGCTATTTCATTAGAAAATAATAGTTATTATTATTATTATTATTATTATATGGGGAAACGTTTACGTAAAATTATCGTATTGAAAATTATTGTTAAGTTATTCTCATGTTTTCATTTTGGAGTTACAATTTTTTAAGATTAGGGCTTAGATAACACTGTTAGCGCAATACATTCTTGTCTTACGTTACTCGTCATAAGCTTAGTCATCTCATTGATTGATGTGATAAGGCGCTTGTTGCTATTCATGGTATGCTGTTATAGAAGGTTATTACTGTTGTTTCCTACTTATGACGGTACTAATATCTATAATAAATTTCAGTTCAGTACTCAGGCTCTAGTGGACTCTTATAATCGTGTTACAAGAAAATCTTACAAAAAGAAAGATCGTAACAGTTAATCAGCTTTTATTCCTTATAATTAAAGTGTTTTACTGATAAGATTACATATATGCTAAAAAATAGCCATTACAGTTTATTAATAATATAATAAAGCACTAGTTAAGTCGATAGAAGTAAGCCAGTTTCGCTATCATATCTAAAAGTTTCGTCTTTCGCCATTACCTGCGCATTCGACCGATGCAATATTTTGAGAAGGGCAACTTTGGTGATTACTTATATTGTATCTGCTTTGCTGCAAGGATATTTCGTTACTACTGCACCTTAAATTGATCAAGTAGTTGCTTGTATTAGAAGGACTGCTACTATGACTGCAAAAAACGCTGACGGGATACATTGGTATAATCAAGCTATCTGCATAAAACTATCGCTTCCTGCCAACCGAAGTTTCAGTAGCAAACTGCTATCCATTGGTTACTTAAGAGAACTTGAACATTACCGCTATTATGCTGCCCATTGACTAAACGTACAAGCAATGACCTGTTGATTTCTATAATGGTAATAAAAGCTCTCATTTCAGATCATTTGCAAATCCTGTATGGCCGCTATCGTAGGTATCAATGACATGTCCAGTATAAAACTACAAAAATGTACATTTAATTTCGAGCTTAGGTGTAGGAACGCCGGAAGCTTAAGATTTCAACTGTTATATCGTATTTGAGTGTACGAGTCTATATACTGTATACTCGTATATACAGTATATGTTGCATGTGAAATAGATGTGGAGGATTATGAATATTGGTTGAACTCGAATGTATGGTTGCTTGAATACTTCCATGCTTGTTACTACAGTAGGTTGGCAGTTTCTGTAGGATATACAGTCTTTGACCGAAGTTATTACTATACATACTCACACATACAAATAAGATGAGCCGTTTCACATTACTGTATTACAAATTTCTCACTAACTCGACAGCTATATTGTGCTATAGTCGCATGCAATTCGTCAAGATTCTGTCTGTCCACTTTATCGAGGCCATAGAGGTATACGGCCGAATATGTGCCGAAAAAACAGCGCTCTCTCTAAGTGCAGTACTGTTTACAAATAATGTAAAATAAAACATACAGTACTGTACATAGTAACAGAGATACTAACAGTACGACACACGTACAATCGCATTAATGTGGTTTGATAGGACAGGATAGTCCTATTATTATTATTATTATTTTAAATTAGGATTGTACTGTAATAATAGATTAAAGAAAACATCAAGTGCCTTTGCTCAAGATTGTAAGGATCTGCTTACGTAAAATTTTAGCCAAATTTAAAGTAATTCCCAGGTAAACTTAAAGATCTAATTAAAGGGAATTTGCCGCGCCCATGAAATATTTTAGTGATCTATTTTGTAAAAATGGACCCTCAGCTGGGTGTTAGTCATGGAGTTGGAAGAGGAAAGTCTTCTCTTCTAACTATCAGTTCTAAGGTGCAGCATTGGTATTATGTTATGAGACTGCTTAGTTGCTACGATGCGGTTTTGATCTCATAAAGGGACTTCTTATTGGAGAATTTCTCTTAGAAGTCGCCGCTTTAGCCAGTCGGTGTTAGGATTAACATTACCGAATATTGTTGAATGCATTTTACTTTTTAAGCGCAAAATTCTCTCATTATATTAGCCTTAAACTTAACCAACTACTGTACTGTACAGTATATTTGGCCATACTATACTCTCATTTATTGCGCGTATCTGTATAGTATGGCCGCACTGTACCGCTAATATCAAGTGTCTACTCGAGTATTTTTAAGATCGATCGCCTCTAGGAAATGCGCATTGTTAGTTTTCGGTTGACAAATCTAAAGTACAAATGAAGAATCTTTCTAGATTTGATTGCTGTCGAGTGTCAGTAGTTAGTGTTAACGAGCAAGGAACCGCAGCTGGAGTACCTGTAGCAGAACGGCCAGATAGCGAGCCTCTGCAGATTGTAAAAGACACAGCAAAAATGCTGCACTAATTATTTTCGTGCAATATGAACACTTACAAAATTCACAGAAATCACCATCGTGTCCTAGCGGGCATTGACATAGGAAATGATAACTGTTTCCAATACATGTTGCGTTACTTGAGTAAGGGTTGGAATTGCAAGTATTATTACTTGACGCCAAAACTATGAAAGATAAAAACTACGTAAAATGACGGCCCTTAAAAATAGACTGTACTTTAAAATAATCTTTCGATGGTAATAATTACAATAAAGACTTCTTTCATGAAGTACTTTTTGCAAATGGGCCGATTGTCTATACAGCTACGTTTAAATATACTGTACTTATACAGTACTAGTATATTGCATATCAATAGTTAGAAAAAGGCTATATGTCTATTTATAACATTTTAACAACCAGATTAAAAACTTCTAAATAGAATCAACTATGTTTTAGTATAATTTGATGCCATTCATGTATAAACTAAGTACTTTTACCTAGTGGGGCTAGTTGTGATTCGAATGTTATGATCTAAATTAAAATTAAGAGTGTTAATAATTAGAAACAGGTCTTAGAAATTTTATTCATTTAATTGACTCCGAAAAAATACTGCAATTTGATGTTGAACATTTGCATCTTTGCAATTAAAATTGTTCGTTAAATTAGCGCGACACATTTCTATAAATGGAAGCGTGAAAAATTTTTGCAATGAAATCTTGTGATTGTCTACTCACTTGTAATTCTTTTAGTTAGTTAAAAATCAGCTGATAGGTAACAACTTCGCTACTTATAAGTTCGCCATTTTCTGTACGACATACATTAAAATTATCTATCTGATTTGACTCTAGTTTAAAAGTAGTTTATAGTTTTAGTAAGATAGCTACCGTATTGCGTGTAAGTTGCTATTCATACTTATTTTATGCTTAGTCTTACGTTAACATTGCATAAGAATTTTACATTGTACTTAATGCGGTAAAATATTTAAGTGATATTTTGTAAAATGACGTGACAGTTCCTGTTAAAAGATTACCATAAATTTCAAGATATTAATCTGATACTGGCTTAATGGCGTCATCACTCTTACGCGTGTAGGTATGCACTAGTTGCTTTAGATTACAGCATGTACAGTATCTTTCATGTTATTTTTAGACATCTATTAGAATCAAGAAATTGGACGGCCTAACGCTTATCGCAAATTACGCTTTTACGAAAGGATAAAATTTTTGGCATCTGTTTTCAAGATAAATCATTTTCTCCTTATTATGTATGGTAATATTCAATCTTATTTTTAGGTGAGAATCAGTGAAAATAACAATGATCAATATTATTTTTAAATAATTACTGTAAAGTCGTTTTGATAAAATAATCTGTGAACGACTTACCAGCACCATGCTAAAAAGAAGGTAATGTTTTATCTCCATTTTAATCTATATCATTCGGTGAGCTATATAAGGTAGATTTTTTGGACTTTATCTTTCGCGATCTTCCTAATTTTGAATCTTACATCTGTGATTTCGGTCAATATTCGTGAAGGGTTGATTATTTTTAAAATAGGTGCCATTATCATTTCTATGAGACTAACGTAAGAAATACAGCGATAAGTATTTCTGCGATAATTATTACAAGTAATCAAAAATTAAATTACATTTTATGTTGTACTACAGTAAATACTTAGTATCATGCTGTTAACTAAGTGACTGAGTCTAACCTACTCTTTTCATGGTGTCGAAAAATAGAGTTACTAATTTAATTCTAAAAGATTGATAAATTAGGCATCAAAATGATTGTACTGTGTGATGGAACTAGATATATCATTAGAATTAACAAATACCCGTAATAAGAAAAATGGGATATAAGTACACAGATGAAATTATGATAATTCACTAATGGTATAGTAGACACGAATAAATCTTGAATTAGTTAAACAAATCGGATCTCTCTCCCCTCCACCCGACTACTGGCGATACTTCGCGTACGTGTTTAAGTATAACTATAAGATTGGTGGATAAACTATAGACTAGTAATCTACTAAACTGTACTGTACATGTATGGATGATCTTGAAAGTAGTTTAATTCGAAATTGAATCATTGCAGCCAATATTTAATTGATCGAAACAATGATTTCGCGAACAGGGAGTATTAAAATGCCAAGCTAGTAAACAACAGTCCGTGAATCATATTACATATGTTATTATATGTACGGGGACTTTTGGCCTAATTACAACAGGATATAAAATTATTTAAATGACGAATCTTAAATTTAATTTATCCTATCAGTTACCGCACATCATTTAGAATCTAGTAGCATAGATACAAGCTGCACTTATCGCGGTAGATATACAGTAATAGAGCTAACTTTATGAATTTTTCAATATTTGCGATGGGATAAGCTTCACTCTGTCTCTTGTATTCAGTTTTCGATAATGTTCTGATTGACTAA
>NW_002060945.1:3943170-3944185 GCF_000150275.1 Trichoplax adhaerens | reverse complement strand
TTGCGCCTATATAAACGGATCTGAAATATGTTCATGCATGAAAGGTTACGCGCTAACACAATATGAACCATGTGCGTTTGTACGGTTTGCATTTTGACTACAGGTATTATTTTCTAAACATTCATTAATATCGTAACATGTCCAACCATCTGAACCAAATCGATAGCCGTTCATACAACTACATGTATAGCTACCATCGTTGTTTGTACATAGTTGATTACATGGACTAGGATTGAGGCTGCATTCATCGACATCTTCATATTCAGTCTGGCTTCCATATGTTAGCGCGTAACCTTTCATACATGAACATATTTCAGATCCGTTTATATAGGCGCAAATTTGCGAACAATTATGTCCAAAATCACATGGATCGCTAACGCTACATGTTAGGTTGTTATTATTTAGTTCAAAACCTTGTTCACATTCACATGTAAACGATCCTTCTATATTAATACAAACTTGGTCACATGGTCTAAATCGTTGGCATTCATTTATATCCACGCAAGTAAGTTTATCACTACTTAACTCGTAACCTTGAATACATGAACATGTATAACTTCCGACGGTGTTATTACAAATTTGACTACAATTATTAGACATGTTTTGACACTCATCTACGTCATAACAGTTTATGCCATCGCCTACATAGCCCGAATTACAAGCGCAGCTATAAGAACCAATTTGATTAGTACATGTAGCGACATTACTGCAGTTATTTGATCCAGTAATACACTCATTAACATCAATACATCCTCTATTATCACTATTCAGAGTATAGCCAGGTAAACACTGACAACTGTAACTCCCCTCTTCGTTAATACAAGTTTGACTGCATGCATGTGTGCCATTTAAACATTCGTCATAATCAGAACATTTCAAGCCATCACCGACATAACCTATTGGGCAATTACTACATGTATAGCCAGACATCGGAGCGATATTGTCCGTACAAGTAGCATTACTGAAGCATGGTTGATCTGCACATGCATTAAAATCTTGTGTACAATGACTACCA
>NW_002060945.1:3937849-3943120 GCF_000150275.1 Trichoplax adhaerens | reverse complement strand
AAGCGGCAGAGTACAGAAATCTGAATAAATTATAAGTCACATTCTTTCGGATTATGCTAAAATCTGATCATTAAGATAGACGTACATAATTATTCTTATTCTTTTTACGTCACACACTTGTATCTTCTAGGGGAATTAAACAGTTAAGCATAATTTTAAAATCATTCTTCAGGATTGCACTAAAATACGATCAATTCAATATATGTGGGTAATTATTTTACTAATTTTTATTTTGGGTATTATATCTTCTTGAAGAGTCACGTCAATCTTGTCGCCGCCTGTAGGTTTAACATTTTTGTTTTGCTATCGGGTACTGATATTTGTTTAGCATAGCTCTGATGTAATGTCTTTATACTACCTATAGTTATTGCGTACTCGTTCAGTAAAAGTTTTCTTAAGTTCAAATGAGATAAAACTTCTTAATTGTGATATAGAAGCGTTTCCTGTCACATTGATCAAGCATAATGAAGAGTAGAATCTTCTATTTCTTCTCAATCTATCTATTTATGCGGTGCATGTTTTGCATCTATAAATATATGTTACGATTTTTCCTTTTCATAAGATTTTCTTGCGATAAGATTAAAAGAGTCCACTAGAGCTTGGGAACTGAACTAAATTTTATTACGAATATTAGTACCATTATATTATCACATCAATTAACGATATAACTAAGATTATTATGAATAACATACGATAAGAGCGTATCGTATTAAAAGTGCTATCTAAGCCTTAATCTTAATGATTACAGTTTCGAAATAAAAACATGCGTCTGCATTTTAGTCATCAAATAAACATACATACATTACGAATCATAACTACGAGTCTAACAAAGTAGCTTTCCACTTTGTAACAATATGCTGTACAGTGTACACTTTACCGTACCATATACTCTCACAACTCTATCATTCTTTGTTTACATGTAATTTAATACAGTAAAAATGGAAACTATGAGACTATTTTTGTAATATAGTAAAATTTTTAACGAAAGTAGAAAAAGAAATAATTTGTATAATTAATGCCCCAACACATCCTACAGCAATAACAATAACTGCTCCTTGTGGAAGAAGTCCAGTATTAGTACGAGTATCACATCTTGTCCAGTATATGATTTGTCGTAAATACATAAGTAGGTATTTTGCAAAATGCCTATTTCAGGCATTTTGCGAAATTCCTAATAGATTCGGTATTTTGCAAAATTGCCTATGAGAAAAGCCTTAACTCATACGCATCGCATAATTTCCTAAGAGAAAATGCCTTATCTAATAGGCATTGTAAAAATTCGGTATTTTGTCTGTTGGGCTTTGCTAAAGGATTTCAGGTATTTTGCAAAATGCCGGATTTCGCAAATTGCCGTTGACAATTCTTTTCTTACATACAGTTCTTCATGCCCGTTTTGTATACTACAGAGTAATAGATTGTACCTTACTGCTTTCATGTGTATCAAGATTATGTAAGTAAACTACACATACTGTAGTTCCTTCGCTAACACGATAATACCCGATTAAATCTTGATCACATTATTTTACATTATTGTATACAAATAAGCTCTAAAATTATGATAGAGCTTTCGATATATTGTATTGATAAAGAAGATTTAACAGCTATCAGATATTTAACACAAGGCATTTTAACGATTAAATAGAATCTTTAGTATATACAGTACTGTATACATCGTATAAGACTAAATGTAGTTACTGTAGATTACATGTAGGCTGACCAGATTTAACACAAGTAAGCTACCAGTACTGACAAGTATATTAACTATAACAATTAACTTATAGTTATAATAATTTGTTACGCTACTACAAGAACATAGAATATAGTTTGACTACGGAAACAATTTCTTATTAAAGCGAGCTTATAAAGTCTTCATGTAATCGATCTTGTAAGAACGCTTGAAGTATCGTAGCTAAAATCATTATTACCTTACTATTAATAGAAGTATACTGTAGTACTGTATTTATGATGCCTAAAACTAAGAATATGATATCTATGTGATAAATATTTAGGATTTATGTATAAATTACCCGTAAGGAACGTCATGTTAATATTCTACTTTTATCCATGGATAAATATAGCTATCTCCCTATACACTGTACGCGTACTGTATATAGCACTTAGCAGCCTGGATGACCTCATTAATTTAGTAAACTTTTGGTAATTACTATGTTACCTAATACACATTCAACCACGAGTTGAATTAATATTCGATCAGTTCCTCATGCCTTAACGGCTACAGCTCGGTGTTTATATTAGCAAAATCAATTATCTTATCTTACTTTCTTATTATAATATATTATTCTGCGGTCTCTCACATTGGCAGCAGTCGACTTTGTAAAGACTACATTATTTAATTATCTGCGATGTAATCGATAGTCTAGAAATTTCTCTTCTTATATAAATAGCGCTTACCGTATCAAACTCTAGAATACTTCGTAAATTACGACTTTAGGAGGGTAATTACAGTAAATAATTCATAACTTACGGAGTATTGCAAACTTAAGAAATTTCTATTTGAGTACGTAGTTATGATCTCAATAAACTGCTATTCTCGCATTTAAGACTATTTCTTCATTCCAGACGAACCAACTTATAAATGCAGTATTAAGTTAATAAATAACTGTCTGCCATGCGCTTATTTATTACGGTTATCAAGAGTATTAAAGTAATAACAATACGCCAAGTATAACGAGTGTGAATCTATTAGTGAATATAAATTCACTATTTGATTAATTAAATTAAAATTGTTCCGTCATGTATACTTTTATATACTATTGGGATACTTTCTTATACTCAAATTTTTACGATAATTCTCCTGCAGATTGTGTCAATTCGCTTGGAGTATACTCTTGCCAGTGTAAGACAGGCTATACGGGTAATGGAGCAACTTGCATAGATATCAATGAATGCTCAGTAGGTAATCATACCTGCTCTAGTGATGCTAATTGCTACAATAACAATGGTTCATATTCTTGTACATGCAAGATGGGCTATACTGGTAATGGATCTACATGTCAAGATATTAACGAATGTTCAATAAGTAGTTATTGCAATAATAACGCTAATTGCATAAATACTGATGGTTCATATACATGTCAATGTAAACAAGGTTATACAGGTAATGGAACAATATGTACTGATAACAATGAATGCTCATCGGGCAGTCATGCTTGTTCTATTAACGCCGATTGTATTAATAATCACGGATCATATCGATGTACATGCAAGACAGGATATAGCGGAAACGGATTTACATGTATTGATATTAATGAATGTTTATCGATCAAACAATGTAGTAATAACGCTAACTGTATAAATACTAACGGCTCATACACATGTCATTGTATGCAAGGATACACAGGCGATGGAATTACATGTACAGATAATAACGAATGCTCATCAGAAACTCATTCATGTTCCGTTAATGCGGATTGCTATAACAATAATGGGTCTTATACTTGTATATGTCGTATTGGTTATTCTGGAAACGGATTTACATGCAAAGACGTCAACGAATGCTCCGCAACAAATCAATGCGATTCTAACGCTAATTGTAATAATACAGCCGGATCTTATACGTGCCAATGTAATAACGGATATGTAGGCGATGGTAGAACGTGTAACGATGTCGATGAATGTCTATCAGAAGTACATCGATGTTCAATCCACGCTTATTGTAATAACACGATCGGATCTTATACTTGTCAATGCAACATAGGATTTTCGGGTAACGGAATATCTTGCAACGATATTAACGAGTGTACATCAGAAACTTACAGCTGTTCTATCTACGCAAACTGTAATAACACTGTTAGATCGTATATGTGTACTTGTAATAACGGTTACAAAGGTAACGGCATCGCTTGTCAAGATATCGATGAATGTATTACTAATAACCTTAACATGTGTAGTAATAACTCGAACTGCGTTAATACGAACGGATCGTACGACTGTCTATGTAATACTGGATTCTCTGGAAACGGATTAATATCTTGTACAGATATAGACGAATGTTCAAATAATCTAGATAACTGTCACACTAACGCTCAATGTATTAATTCAGTCGGATCTTATACGTGCCAATGTAATAACGGATATGTAGGCGATGGTAGAACGTGTAACGATGTCGATGAATGTCTATCAGAAGTACATCGATGTTCAATCCACGCTTATTGTAATAACACGATCGGATCTTATACTTGTCAATGCAACATAGGATTTTCGGGTAACGGAATATCTTGCAACGATATTAACGAGTGTACATCAGAAACTTACAACTGTTCTATCTACGCAAACTGTAATAACACTATTGGATCGTATATGTGTACTTGTAATAACGGTTATAAAGGTAACGGCATCACTTGTCAAGATATCGATGAATGTATTACTAATAACCTTAACATGTGTAGTAATAACTCGAACTGCGTTAATACAAACGGATCGTACGACTGTCTATGTAATACTGGATTCTCTGGAAACGGATTAATATCTTGTACAGATATAGACGAATGTTCAAATAATCTAGATAACTGTCACACTAACGCTCAATGTATTAATTCAGTCGGATCTTATACGTGCCAATGTAATAACGGATATGTAGGCGATGGTAGAACGTGTAACGATGTCGATGAATGTCTATCAGAAGTACATCGATGTTCAATCCACGCTTATTGTAATAACACGATCGGATCTTATACTTGTCAATGCAACATAGGATTTTCGGGTAACGGAATATCTTGCAACGATATTAACGAGTGTACATCAGAAACTTACAACTGTTATATCTACGCAAACTGTAATAACACTATTGGATCGTATATGTGTACTTGTAATAACGGTTACAAAGGTAACGGCATCGCTTGTCAAGATATCGATGAATGTATTACTAATAACCTTAACATGTGTAGTAATAACTCGAGCTGCGTTAATACGAACGGATCGTACGACTGTCTATGTAATACTGGATTCTCTGGAAACGGATTAATATCTTGTACAGATATAGACGAATGTTCATATAATCTAGATAACTGTCACACTAACGCTCAATGTATTAATTCAGTCGGATCTTATACGTGCCAATGTAATAACGGATATGTAGGCGATGGTAGAACGTGTAACGATGTCGATGAATGTCTATCAGAAGTACATCGATATTCAATCCACGCTTATTGTAATAACACGATCGGATCTTATACTTGTCAATGCAACATAGGATTTTCGGGTAACGGAATATCTTGCAACGATATTAACGAGTGTACATCAGAAACTACA
>NW_002060945.1:3799863-3937799 GCF_000150275.1 Trichoplax adhaerens | reverse complement strand
ATTACGGTTATCAAGAGTATTAAAGTAATAACAATACGCCAAGTATAACTAGTGTGAATCTATTACTGAATATAAATTCACTATTTGATTAATTAAATTAAAATTGTTCCGTCATGTATACTTTTATACACTATTGGGATACTTTCTCATACTCAAATTTTTACGATAATTCTCATGCAGATTGTGTCAATTCGCTTGGAGTATACTCTTGCCAGTGTAAGACAGGCTATACGGGTAATGGAACAACTTGCATAGATATCAATGAATGCTCAGTAGGTAATCATACCTGCTCTAGTGATGCTAATTGCTACAATAACAACGGTTCATATTCTTGTACATGCAAGATGGGCTATACTGGTAATGGATCTACATGTCAAGATATTAACGAATGTTCAATAAGTAGTTATTGCAATAGTAACGCTAATTGCATAAATACTGATGGTTCATATACATGTCAATGTAAACAAGGTTATACAGGTAATGGAACAATATGTACTGATAACAATGAATGCTCATCGGGCAGTCATGTTTGTTCTATTAACGCCGATTGTATTAATAATCACGGATCATATCGATGTACATGCAAGACAGGATATAGCGGAAACGGATTTACATGTATTGATATTAATGAATGTTTATCGATCAAACAATGTAGTAATAATGCTAACTGTATAAATACTAAAGGCTCATACACGTGTCATTGTACGCAAGGATACACAGGCGATGGAATTACATGTACAGATAATAACGAATGCACATCAGAAACTCATTCATGTTTCGTTAATGCCGATTGCTATAACAATAATGGGTCTTATACTTGTATATGTCATATTGGTTATTCTGGAAACGGATTTACATGCCAAGACGTCAACGAATGCTCTACAATAAATCAATGCGATCCTAACGCTAATTGTAATAATACAGCCGGATCTTATACGTGCCAATGTAATAACGGATATGTAGGCGATGGTAGAACGTGTAACGATGTCGATGAATGTCTATCAGAAGTACATCGATGTTCAATCCACGCTTATTGTAATAACACGATCGGATCTTATACTTGTCAATGCAACATAGGATTTTCGGGTAACGGAATATCTTGCAACGATATTAACGAGTGTACATCAGAAACTTACAGCTGTTCTATCTACGCAAACTGTAATAACACTGTTAGATCGTATATGTGTACTTGTAATAACGGTTACAAAGGTAACGGCATCGCTTGTCAAGATATCGATGAATGTATTACTAATAACCTTAACATGTGTAGTAATAACTCGAACTGCGTTAATACGAACGGATCGTACGACTGTCTATGTAATACTGGATTCTCTGGAAACGGATTAATATCTTGTACAGATATAGACGAATGTTCATATAATCTAGATAACTGTCACACTAACGCTCAATGTATTAATTCAGTCGGATCTTATACGTGCCAATGTAATAACGGATATGTAGGCGATGGTAGAACGTGTAACGATGTCGATGAATGTCTATCAGAAGTACATCGATATTCAATCCACGCTTATTGTAATAACACGATCGGATCTTATACTTGTCAATGCAACATAGGATTTTCGGGTAACGGAATATCTTGCAACGATATTAACGAGTGTACATCAGAAACTTACAACTGTTATATCTACGCAAACTGTAATAACACTATTGGATCGTATATGTGTACTTGTAATAACGGTTACAAAGGTAACGGCATCGCTTGTCAAGATATCGATGAATGTATTACTAATAACCTTAACATGTGTAGTAATAACTCGAACTGCGTTAATACGAACGGATCGTACGACTGTCTATGTAATACTGGATTCTCTGGAAACGGATTAATATCTTGTACAGATATAGACGAATGTTCATATAATCTAGATAACTGTCACACTAATGCTCAATGTATTAATACTCTTGGATCATTCCGTTGTCGTTGTAAATCTGGCTATTACGGAAATGGTATCTCTTGTACTCCGATTGTTACCTGCTATGGAAATAATAACTGCGATACCAAAGCAAGCTGTCTCATATACAATAATAATAACTATTGCAGCTGTAAGATCGGATATTATTCTAATAGTGTATTATCTGAAACACGACTTCAATCAGATACTCATTGTCAACGTGGAGATATCTTTAACGGTAGTCTTAAACTCGCCGGTACTTTCGATCAACAACTAAATAATCCTAACACGACGACATATCAAACACTTAAACAAAAAGTCGTAACTGCTCTCACAGCAACATTTAATTCATCTTCTACTACGAAAAATAGCTTTGAACGTGTAGTTGTTACAGGTTTCAAAGTAGGTAGTATCATTACACAATATTATACAGTTTTTAAACAAAACTCTAATATTAATGAAAGCGAGTTAATTAATGTCCTCTCTACTAGCAATTTAACTATCCAAGGACAATCGATACAAAATGTAACAGTTACTGATTTCAATGAGTGCGCTAGAGCAATAGATAACACATGTAATAATAACCAAAAGTGTATTAATTTACCTGGTACCTATACTTGTCAATGTAAGACAGGTTATACCGGTTTTAGTTGTGTCGATATTGATGAATGTACTATATCACGACCATGTAGAAATAACACTATATGTTCGAATACAGCAGGATCTTATACATGTACTTGTCAAGTAGGATATCAAGGCGATCCATATTCAGTTACAGGCTGTAGTATAGCCTGTAACGTAGATTATTGTCAAAATGGCGGAACCTGTATGTACAAAAACAATCAACTTTCGTGTACTTGCGATAAGGCTTATACTGGGACAAGATGTGATATTCATATTAATATTGGACTTCCTCAGGGAGCAGTTATTGGTATCGCTGTGGGATCTATTGGTGTAGTAATCATCTTCGCAGCTTTACTTCTTTTAGGTTACATGCAGAACGAACAATTTAAGAAGAAAACACACAATCAAGTAAATATCTCCTTCATAGATAGCCAGCCACTGCCAGTGAGTTCCAATAACTACGTTGAAGCTGGACTGAAGTCATTACGAATAGATAATATCATGAATTACGGCGTTAGCGATAAAGTTATTACATACTTTAAGCAAGGCGAGAGCACCCATGCAAATAATTCTTCAATACCTAATTAATAGCCATTCCAAAATTATCATCGTTAAAATTTTACTATTATGTAACAATTTGTTTATTTACTTAATTGTAGTAGAACTGAACCGACGAACCACAGTTCACATCGACATACATCGGTTCCTTCTGAACCGAACCGAACCTCTGACAGGTCTACGGGCATTTGATAACGTACCCATTTGTTAATAATTAATAGTTATTATTACCATTCGACATTATATATATCCCGGTAATAGCCGGGCACTACAGTATATTCACAACTATGCTTCTAGAATACTACTTTTCAATAATGCATTCACGGATGAAACCTTATTACAGTCTTTAATAATAATTCGGCAATTATAATATCTGCTCTACATATCCTAATGTGAAGAATAATGCTACTGGACAGATTAAAATTATATTAACCATTGCTGAGTAGTAATATTATGATTGAACACTCATTTGCAAGTTTACTTTGCATAATTTGACAACATTTCATTAACATCCGATTACTCTATAATGCTGATTAGAATATTATTGATGTATTGCAAAGGAACAATAAAAGTAATATGGCAATTACTCCCTTACATATCACAAATTCATAATGCAATGAAATTTATTTACTTTACGTTCGGAATTAAAGCATTACATTTTTGTGGCTGCAAAATGTGTTATATAAATGATATTTGCCTAGACGCTTTATCCTAAGTATAGTATTATAATCACTAATTCAATGTAAAGCTTCCCTATAAACTACATTACGTGTCACTCGGCATATGCCATTATTGTAACCTGGCAAGTTACTGTTAACTCTATTATGGAGTAAGGAATTAATTTCCGTTCGATCAATAAACACCTGTAAGCGCTATATAGTCCTATAATAATAACATATGCCGATAGTGTTTATAGAATGTAACACATTCGTGAGTGTATGACTTTATCCAGCTTGGAATTAGTCAGATTATTAGAGTTAGGGCTGCAGAACACAAAAATATTAAGTGATGCATTGTATCTTATGCATATAATATTGGCGCTTTATTTTGCGAAAGTTAATTGCTAAACAGCTACATGAACTATAGCCATTATAAAGGGATATAATCCTCTGCATTTTGAAGGTTCTCGGCGTAAAACTTGTTTCTACTTTAAATACTTGTCATAGTACTGGAAGATAACATGTATCGTCAACTAATTAATGATTACAGTTGATGCAGCTAAGGACACTGTCATTAATTTAGACTTAATTTCTAATTTTTTGTCAGTATCTATTCATTTATTAATAATAACTACGAAAATACCAGTAAGATGCTACCGGTATGTATCTGTCAATCTAATTGAAACATTGCCGAGTATTTAATAGCAATGGTTCAAATTTCAAGCCATTTGCTAACGATCGTCACCAAATCAAATAGCAATTTTCACAGGAATGTTTTAACGCCAGAAAAATTTCTAATTATCTAACATATCGGTAGTCCAAAACCACGATGTATCAAATATATCTTAAATCAACCGAAGCAAAGCTAACATTTTGTGATAAATTTGTTTTTCTAAATGAGTAGAATATGCATATTGTTGACTCGAACTGCTTAAATAGAAACATCATTAATCACTTAATTTGCCTTTCTTGTAATAGACGTAGAGTACATAAAATAGCCAAGTATGGTATGCTATCTAGTTAAAAAGTGTCACCAACTTCACCGTATCCTCTTCCTTCAAAATACATAGCAACTGCAAGTACCGCGCTATATTTATCTATCCCACGCGCCCTTTCATAGAACGAGGGGTTTAATGATAGTCGTATTAAGCTGTATAAATACCGCTAGGCCCATAGATTTCAATAAGTTATTTGCTCTCTCTCTTTCGAATATAAGTAAATAAAATATTGGAATATAAATATTGAATCAAAGTGTGTATGCATAGAAGTGGCATTGGCTGCTGTGATATATATTACTCATATTCTTCCCGTACACGTTCATAAAATGATGATGTGCGTTATCATAAACTATCACCATCACTAATAGAAATTAATACTCATTATATTTTTATTGTTAGTAATGGTAAGACCGCCTACTTTGAGGCACAATATTAGACTCAGTTTCGTGACCTTGGCCATTGTTTAAGGATTGCATTCAATACATACGTTTATTATTGTAACTATTGTGAACAGGAAGTATGAAATAGCTAAAATAAGTCTAGACTAACAATATGTTCATAAAATCAACCTGATGATCCTCATAGCTGCCAACATACTTATATAAAAGTCGTCCAAAACCATATTGCTATAGGCAACTTTTAGAATTTGTCGAAGAAAGCGTCGCCAGACATGAAATTTTCGTTAACATTGTCAGAAAACAAATAGGGTAGCGCAACAAATATTTTAACAATCGCTAGTTCAAGCGATATAATAACATGATACACAACAGTAAACTAACTTATATCATCTCTATAAAAGCAGACACAAAATTGTAAGAGTACATGTTAGTCATAAGCTATTTAGCTCTGAAGTTTAGTTGCCATAAATAACGCAGAGATCCTGATTTTATAATTAATAAGGCTTAATTTATCTTAATTTTCGTAAGACTAAATCGAGCTCCGTATAGAGCCTGACCTCGATGCTTTCTTTCTTGCGGCACCTAGCTGCCCATCATGAATATTATACAGTTAAATAACTATGACTGTAAAATCTAAGCAGAACAATGTAATATCTATAACAATTCAACTAGTTATTATAGTGCAAGCTAACGTAATCTACTAAGACAATAATTGCTGATATAATGAGCCTCGAAGTGAAAATTAATTCTACTGAGAAACCAGCGGGCAAGGACTGAGAAGAATTATTGGTATACTTGAAGCCTCAGATTAACTACAAAAGAAGGTTAGCGAAAACTAAATTCACCTTTAACTTCAGACACGTCAAAAGATAGATTATGATCGCAACCTAGGAATGGCGAAGGTGGTAAATCAATTACTGATTACAGCAATCATAGTAAGTCTATTTAAATAAAAGAACGATATTCTATTTTCAAAAAGGTCGTTAAAAATTCTACTTTGAATATCAGTTTTAAATATTAAGAGTACAATTTTGTTATGGTATATGCCGTTTTTTTTAACTCTAAAGCTAACAAAAAAACTCAGTTTTTTTGATAAATCATTCTAAACTTAACTACTAAATAGGAACGGATTATTGTTCTTCACTTAGTTGATACGAACTGAAATCCTACATTTTCAATATATGAAATTGTGTAGACAAGAGTTTTATCTCGATTCAGTTGCTCTAGTTGCAAAGATACTATAACGTAAGAGAAAATATCTAACATTTAATTAAACTTCAGGGAATTGATAACTCATAACCCTACCAGACTACGAATCCCGATGGACGCTAGTATATATCTGAAATCTATCATCTGGCTAAATTTCAATCCATTGAGCTCCATCAATAATGCTGTAATCTGAGATAATTGTTTAATAGAACTTTAACACATAGATATTGCGTGAAATAAAATTTAGTAGTAAATATAGATAATAATTATCATGTAAGAAAGCATTACGGTATCAGAGTATCATCCTTTTAATTCTAAATTTGTGAAGAATACCGTGCACAAAAAAACAGTATCATAAAGAAAACTATAATTTATCTATTTAAACCCCAAAATTCGTTACGTGAAGCACATTTTAGAATAATTGTTAAGACTGCAGCCAATTTTCATCTATTTTATCATCCCCGTGTAAAGTCCAAGATAATTGCCTTAAAATTGCAAACTATCGGAAGATCAAATTTTAAACGTAAACGTTTTATAAAGAGGTGTAGGTCGGTACTAATCTAAAATAGATTATTAAACGAAATAAAATCATAGCTAGCATTAGCGTGAGTAACTAATAAATAAATTTATCACCAATTAACGTCATGTTATTTTACTGAGCATGACGTATTAAAAGATAATTAAATAGATTCATCATCACTTTTTAAACTATATTTCTACCTTCGTCATAGATCGTCATATATTTCCAGCTGTTAAGGCAGACGCTCGGTATGTACATTATTACTTCTAGTATTTATTATGATACATATCTAAAGGAACTACTCTTCTTATAAAATCTTTGATAGTGATAACTAGTAAACTAAAACTTATTAATATTGTAAAGGCCTAAATTCATCGTAAATCATATTTCATCTAAATTTTATTGTAACTTAGATCATTAGTTTTATACATTCCATTCTACGATAAAAGACTTCAATAATAAAAAACTTACACCCACTAATCTAAGCAGATTTACCTATCGTGAAGGGAAGCATATCGCTAAAAGTTCATCCATCCTATTTAAAATAATTTTATTAGCGTATTAATAACAGAAGTAAATGATTGGCTGTTCTTACTTATTAATCTGAAATAGTGAGTAAATTTTCGTCTGTTAAAATCTTCAGATATAGCAGGCACTAGTCTATCTGATTAAGGTCATATCGGTTAAGTTTAAAAAAATTTTCGTTACTAATATTCAGCACTCTTTATACCATGGCGGGTGAGGATAATTTAAGTTAAAATTTGATTAAAATCCCTGCAATACAGCATAAAATATTGTTTTTTATTTCAATTTTAGCTGGTCAAGAATGTGATTCAAATCCATGCCCAAATAATGCTACATGTATTAATGGTATAGGAGCTTATTCTTGTAGATGTTCTCAGGGCTATTTTGGATCACACTGCTCATTAGGTAGATTTTCTTTCATATCAAAAACCATCATAATCTGGGATAGATAAAACTTATATAGTTACTAACGATTCGATTTGCCACAACATACAAAAAGTTACAGATATCTGCTTTAACATTGTAGGCCTAGTGAATAATGGAGATGTTCGATTAGTTGATGGACGCAATTCGACTAATGGAAACGTACAAGTATACTACAATGGTAGATGGGGAGGAATTTGCGGCTATGACTGGAATTTTCAAAGCGCAAGGGTCGTTTGTCGTCAATTAGGATTCGATTTAGCCGTCAAAATATATTGTTGTTCTAACTTTACCACAACAGAGATTACTCCACTTTGGTTAAAAAATATTGGATGTCGAGGCAATGAATGCTCACTTTCTCGCTGTTCCAATTTAAACTGGGGAAGTATCGGAAATTGCGACAGCTATTCTAACAATTATGCTGGAGTTCAATGCGCTGGTGAGTGCATTGAATTCTAAATCGGCAAATTAATTCTATATAATTTCATTTTATTTTTCAAAACAAAATAATATATGATTGGCTCTCGATATATTCACAAACCGATTCTTTTGCAACACCTAGTTGATAGCTGCTCATCTATCCCTTGTATCAATGGCTTATGCATCAGTAGACTCAATTCTGGATATACTTGTGAATGCAATTCTGGATGGAAAGGACATCAGTGTGAAACTAGAGAAGGTGCGATAAGGAACATTCGTTAAAACAAAATTAATGCATTACAACATGTGCTATAGTTGCATCTTTTCATATTGCTTCTAAAACTAAAATGATCAATTCTGTAATCTAATCTATTTAATCATGCTATCTATGATTAACTCACTAAAGTTTGATCAGCACACTTAATTTACATCATGATGCCTTCATAAATGCTAATGATATATAAAAGTGTTTAACTTTGCTATCTCTCTACAATATACGAGTATATTTTATCTAAAATGAATAGCGATTTGATATTCTATTACATTTAAGAAGTTCAGTTTCAATATTCATAAAAGTATAGTATGATGATGCCAAGATGAGTCATGAGCAAGTAAGACCATCTGAAATGTGTACCACTATCAGCGGTTACAAATAAAAATTTGTTTATATGAAGTGCAAGTAAACTAAGCTAACGTACCCATTACAGTAGTTCTGATACCTTATACTATACTAACAAATGTAATCAATGAATCAAATATGCAGGTTCAGATGACAAACCTGATGAAACGAAACTACCATGCTATCGATGCGACAGAAATGCTGTATGCCATATCAACAGTAATAATGTTTCCTATTCATGCACTTGCAAGCCAGGATACATCGGAAATGGACTCTCATGTAAAGGTAGTTATGAATATTTGTCAGTAATCGTTTCAATTTAAGCAATTCTTTATTTTTCTATCTTAACTTTAAACCATTGTCAGTTTGATCGATAACAAGCAGTTGTTGCTGCAAAGAAGGATAATTTTCTAGTAGAACTATTAATAGATTACCGTAAAAATTTGATCCGTATCTAGAGTTAAGACTTTATCCCTATGGACCGCAGTATGGCGATATTTCTGTTGGTAGAGTAGATGACCGACAATATCGTATTTACTTGCGATCACCGATTCAATTTACCAATGCATTTTACAGGAAAGTTTACGTAAGTGTTTCTTCAGTTATTTGTAAAATTTTCGAGTAGAAACTATCAAATAGTTGACTTTAGCTGAATTTAAAGGCTATTATGATGAAATTACACCATTAGGTCTCCATGAACGGATTTATCTCCTTTGTTAAGAGGTACAGCGGCAGGCCAAATCGACCATTCACCTCGGAGAAATATCCACCTCTTATAGCGCCATTCTATGCAGATGCTGATGCTCGTCAATCTAGTACTGCTAGAATATATATTAATCAATATTCATCTCTTAGTCCTTCTAGTTTGACCACAGCCATATTACGAAATGCAACCAATGATGTCAGTGCTTTTCAAAACTACGTTAATAACAATCCAAATACATCTAATCTCTATGGGCTATTTAATCGCACCGTCTCTAATTTCCATGCATCATTAGTTACAATCATTACTTGGCACAAAGTTATCCCTTTCCCTTCTAAAACTACTGCTAAATATGACGTCACTAATACGTTTCAATTAGTTTTGATTTCTAATGGTGTCAATTTATTCGCTTCCTTTATTTACGATGATAAAGGCATGAACTGGTGGCAACGTTTTGGTCATATTCGCCCACGAGCTGGTTTCGCTAGCCAAGTGGCATCAGTTACAAAATATGCTTATGAACTACCAAATTCCAACACGAAAGAACTGTTAAAAATTGACAGTATCGTGGGTAACTATGGTAAGAAAGGACGATGGATGTTTCGCGTAGATGATCCAGCAAGCGACCGAATTAACTATGCTGATCGATGTCAAAATTGGTACGCTAATGAAGCAGATCCAATAATTTATCTTAGAGCGTTAAGGAATCGACATTGCCCTTGCTCTAGCATGCAGGCTATTCGTGATAGGCGATTCCGATTTAATTTTGATACATTTTGCGCAAGATCAACTTTTCCAACAAGAGCAAGTAACGGCGAACGTATCTATCAACAATGTTGTTATTCAACACGACAAAATTCTTTAGGTTCACTATTAACTACTTATCCATACGGAAGTTCATTCATTTTCCGAGATCATGTATTGCAAAATGCTAACAAAATTGCGTACAGAGACTGCTGCGTCCAATCAAGTATGTGTAATCTCTACGCCATTAAGAGGCCAATTAATCGTTGTTCAGGATATCGACCACCGAGAAGAGCCTGGTTCTGGGGAGATCCACATATTAGAACATTAGATGGTAATCAATATACCTTTAATGGGCTTGGAGAATACGTTTTATTGCAAACTGATGATCGCTCTTTTATCCTGCAAGGACGCACTATGCAAGCTTTAAACAACGGTAACGTCTCAGCACCTGCTACGGTATTATCTGGATTCGCTACTATTTCAGCTGGTGCTGATACTGTGCAATTTACTCTTAATTCAACGCTTAATGGAATCAATATTTTAGTTAATAGAACTAGATCCTTCAGCATGCATAGTATGTCAAATAATGAGACGCGTGAATTTAATAATGTTGATTTAGCAAAGACATCGACGATATCTGTTGCAGCCATCTTTTCGTCTGGAATATCTCTAGAGGTAACATTGTTGACACAAATGCTGACGATTGCCTTCAATGCACCGGATGAAATTAAAGGTAAGACTTCAGGGCTATTAGGCACATGGAATGACAATACTATTGATGATTTTAAACGACCAGATGGGTCTTTCCTGGATATTAAATCGAATAGTTCGCAGATATTCTATGACTTTGGCCAGTTGTGGATGATTAACGCTAGTGACTCTTTATTTACTTATCCAAGTGGGAAAACTGCTAAAAATTATAGAAACTTAAGCTTTATACCTGTGTTAGTTGATAATATCACAGAGTTATTTACGGATAAGATGGATTTCTATGATCTATCGGTTATGCGGTGCAAAAATAATAGTGACTGTCTATTTGATGCTGGCCTAACTATGAATCTTGAAGCTGCTGTTAGGAGTAAAGATACATCGGAAATCTATAAAGAAACAAGCCAACTATTAGAGAACTTTCCACCTGATATTTCTGGATTGACAACGTTTAATGTTACGTATGGGCAAATATTTCATACTCGATTTAACGTAACTGATAAGAATCAAGATGATATACTTACAGTTCAAATTATCGATGCTCCTGACAACTCTTACTTCGATACAGTTGCTTATACATTCACATGGAATGTTTCGAATTACCAAAATATTTCATTCAAGTTCGTAGCTACAGACTCAAAAGGTGCAAGAAGTGAATTTACACCACAAATTATCCTATGCTACTGCCCAAATAACGGAACTTGCGATTATACAGTAGAGACGGCACGTATTAATAACATCGACGTCGTCGAGTGTGTATGTGATTCAGCATGGACTGGGGATAATTGTACACAAGATTATGATGCTTGCTCTGATCAACCTTGCTTTGACAATGTTACTTGTATAGATAATATTGTCCCATTATCTGGCTATCAATGTGGTGATTGCCCTTCAGGATATACTGGCGATGGTTTAAAGTGTCATGACTACGATGAATGTGAATATGGTACACATCAATGTAATCAAACATGTATAAATGAAGAAGGAACTTATACTTGTGAATGTCAATCTGGATACATGTTAGAGAGCGACAATAGAGGATGTCTGGATATTGATGAATGTGCTATAGGATCTCATAATTGCAGTGATGATGCTATCTGTATTAATCAACCAGGTTCATATGATTGCATTTGTAAGTCTGGCTACCTAGGTGACGGAAGAAATTGTACTGAAATCAACGAATGTAAAATAAATAACGGCCAATGTAATCAAATATGCCAGAATACTCCAGGCAGTTATAAATGCTCGTGTTATCCAGGCTATGAAATCAGCAGTCATTACCACACTTGTGTTGATATAAATGAATGCTTGCGGCCACAAGCTAATCAATGCGATCAAAAATGTGTTAATACGCAAGGTTCCTATCGTTGTCAATGTGGCCAAGGTTTTAAATTGAGCGATGACGGTCTTACATGCACCCCGCTTAGTCAGTGCGCTAGTGTCAATAACTGTACACATACTTGCACCATGATAAACGGATTGCAATCGTGTTCATGTAGATCTGGTTTTAAATTAAGCCAAGATGGTCGAACATGTCGAGATATTAACGAATGTACAGCAGATAACTTGTGCAATATAAATGCAAACTGCATTAACATAGATGGATCTTATCAATGTATCTGTAAAACCGGTTATCAAGGATACGGCATAACATGCAATGACGTTAACGAATGTACGAGTACATCCACTCAACATAAACACAATTGCTCAGCTCACGCTAATTGCTATAATACTAAAGGATCATATGGTTGTCAATGTAAAGCAGGATATAAAGGTGATGGTCTGACATGCCAAGATATTGACGAATGTTCATTGAATAAGCATAGTTGTTCAGCACAAGCTACATGTACTAATAATGATGGATCGTATACTTGCAAGTGTAAAACAGGCTACACTGGCAGCGGTTTTAATTGCTTCGATATTGATGAATGCAACTCCAATCTATTTCATTGCGCAATCGACGGGGCATGTATCAATAACAATGGATCTTATCAATGCAAATGTCAAACTGGATTTTCTGGTGATGGAACAACTTCCTGCACAGACATTAACGAATGCTTAAATAATCAAAACAAATGCGATACTAATGCAGATTGCCAAAATACACGTGGATCATATACCTGTCGTTGTCGATCGGGTTATTATGGAAATGGAAATAAATGCACAAAAAGCACATACTGCAGTCAAAATCGCAGCTGTGGCAAAAAAGCAACGTGCGCATCCACTGACACTGGTTACTACTGTATTTGCAGGTTAGGTTACTATAGCAGCAATGATCAGTTGGCAGTAGATCAATACAAATCTGATTCACATTGTCAACCTGGTCAAGTCTTTCTGGGAACATTCAAGATTATTGATCAATTTAAACCAGGACTTGCGATTCTTAATAGTAACGAGCATCTAACGTTATCGGCATTAGTTATAAAAGCACTAGAAGACAAATTTAACTCACTTAGCATGACAAAAATGAGCTTTAAGCGTGTTACAATTACAAGCTTTACCTCAGGAAATACCAATACTCGAATTGTTGTCGAATTTTCAGTCGTATTCGATCATAATGGAAAAAATATTGACTTAGGCCAGTTAACCAAATCGATCTCCGGTAGTAATACAACAATTGATAGAAAAGAGATTGAAGAAGTAAATATTCGAGATTACAATGAATGTGCAAGTCGTGATGATAACTTGTGCGCCTCAAATCAGACATGTGTTAATTTGCATGGCTCATACTCGTGTAAATGTCTAGCAGGCTACACAGGTTCAAATTGTATCGATATTAACGAATGTATCACTAAAGTACCCTGCGGTGGTAATGCAACATGCACTAATACTAAAGGATCCTATAGTTGTTACTGTCCAGTAGGTTATCACGGCGATCCTTATAAAGGATGCTACTTTGCATGCACCAATGATTATTGCCTTAACGGAGGTACATGCATACAAGAATTGAGCGCTCGTCAATGCATTTGTGTTGAAGGATTTATAGGTGATATATGTGCCAAGAAAACAAGTAAAGTAGCCTTAACTGCTATTGTAAGTGCATCGATAGGATCGGTCGGAGCAGTCGTTCTCATTATCATAATTCTTGTGTGCTGTTTTGGCCGCCGTCGTAGAAAAAAAGATCGAGCTGATAGCCAACTTCTTGAATAATAACTTTTTCTTGGCAATAATAATAATAATGCAATATCCGTTTTTTCTATTACCTTCATGATGCCAAACAAGTTCAAACGATCTTAAAGCTAGTTTTCAAAGTAAATGTAAATTTTAAGCTATTCTATACCTATCTATCCTTCAAGAAAGAGTAGGATCTTTCCACGTCATTATATACTAATCAATTTACTATCAATTGATTTACAATCGTAGTTTGAGAGCATACGTATACTTAATTTTCTTATGTATTTCTGAAGAGTTACTTTTACTATGCTTTTACTGATAAAACAAATGTCATACATAATTCTAAAATAGTAATTGAGCATAGATGTATTTTCTCATAGTTAATTCATTACCAAGCATAGCGGACAAAACATTAAAGGTTAACATCCCAACATAAAGCAACCATTCATTAATGTGTAAAGCTGAAATTCAACATTTTAGTAGAGGATTTTTGTATTTTGAGAAACAAAGAAATAAGCATTAGTTTGTTTTGATATTTCTGTAACATTAACATGTATTATTTTATTATTATATGAATAAATCGGTCAAGAAATGCATTACCCTTTTAATATCTTCATTAGCGTCCCCTATTTATCTCCGTATTTAACACTGATTTATGTGTAAACTGCTGAAGCTATCCACAATTGTGGATTCCACATTCATTGCATTACTGAGGACCTATGCGGCATGTACACTGTCCAGTCTGCGCGCAGCACAGTGGAGTAAATTAATGCTTCAGCTCATCGAGTTGTTGCAAAGCAGTATTATCCACTTCGTACTGTACTGGTGAACTAGTGTAGAAAATGTTTACAGCTTCTGATATACCTTGCGTTTGCAATGGAAAAAAATAGACACTTTACTCAACCAGTATTTACTCACTTTCAGCTTTAATGTAGTACTAACACCGAAAGGTGCTGGACATTAGTAGAAGAGTACAGTAGTGATATCTTCAGTAGAATGATTTCGATTGTAGAAGATGATGTTCTCTTTGAGATAAAAATGTTCTGTTTGATGACTCAAGTGTGATTGTACATTAATTGAAGTTGTCCTAAATGTAGATTTAGCCAAATGTATTTAAGAACTGCAGAGATGAGCTCAAGCGGAGAGAAGAGACTTTGCTTCGCTTTGAGCTCGGAATACTTTAGACTAAATTCTTGTAGTAATCAATTAATTATTGCTCTGCTATTCTTGCAAAAGCCTTTTCGAAAATACCTCGAACAAATTACCCTTTGACTAAGACAGTTGATTATGACACTTTTATTGCAGTAGAAGGTGTGTAATGCGGTACAGTACTTATACTGTAAGCATGTTTTAATTGCGTACAGTACAGTACAGTACTGTACTGTACACAGTATACAGTACAGTACTGTACTAATCTGTTTACGATACAGTGTACAGTACTTCGCTCTAGAAGTGTACAGTACTGTACTGTAATCTCTGCCAGACACTGACGGACGAGACACCAGACGAGCTGTTAGATGAAGATAAAGTTTTCAATGTACTGTACACTCAGTGTTCAGCGTACAGTACCAGTACCTATCAGAAGTCCTGCACAACCTGCAGCCTTTCAATAACGGCTCCTGCTGAAACTCTTATTATGCTTTAGATGGAAGTCAATTTTATTTCAGATCACAACTAAATTCAGCAAAGTTTGCTATTCTTCTCCCCATACAACTGAGAAAACATTGACAGCATTTACAACATCATTCTTTACATTACTGAGAACGTCCTGACAAAATAGACGGTACTGCAATGACTTTACCAGATTTATCCGTCTTGAAAAAGCTAGCGGAAGCTCGTCTCATCTCCTTGCTCGAAACGGTATTAATCTTAGTGAATCAGTCTCAAGTTGGGTCTTTTGTCAAGTGTTGGATATTTTACGAATTTAATGAGCATTTCATATCATTTTATTACTGATATTACAGTACATTGATATCTTAAGCATAGTATTAAAAGAGGATACATTGTAGGCATCGAATCAATTGCAAGGATATAAGCAGATTACATTGGAATGATTTCAATTCTATTTTTATGATAATCTGGTTGTTGACAGGGTACAACAGTACTTTAATTAAATTTGAAGTTAAATAGATCTAATTTGCATGAGTGATTAGGAATCCGGAGATAAAGATGTCATCATAGATAGTAGAATTATCCGCTTATTTGATTTCGTAGCGAATTTCCAAACGTTAAAGGTAAGGATAGCTTAGCCTGGCTTAATACATTACAATATCGACACAAACTCGATAGCTTCTAAACTTGCAAGCTAGTTTACACTAGTTTTGTTATTATACTACTTAATATCGATTAGATGCTATTCTGCTGATGTTACCACGCTGTACTTTCATGTGCGTATTTCCCTCTTAGTATATCCATTTGTGCTTTTTACATCACTGCTCACCCACAACCTATACAAGTGCATAAAATTTTGTTATACTGTAATATCTATCGGAAGTATAGATAGTCACGTACGCTTATGAATAGTTGTTTCACCATTAAAAATACTTGTCATGATCATCCCGCTTTAAAGTTACTAGATTATCTTACAAAATTGTTTTTGATATTACGCATTGACGTATCAGCGCCATGGTGTTAACAAAGTCTACCGGCTAGAACCATCCATGATTAATATCGTCACGGAAAAGTAAGTTTATTTACATTTATTTGTTTATCATTATGATACTGTAGTTAAAAGAGTCCAATTTAAAAATTTGCTAAGCACTAGCAGTTATTGTATCTACTACGATATAATAAGAAAATAAATCGTGGGTAATAGTAGTGTATAGGATTAACATACCGCATTAATCGCTGCCATCTAGATTGTCAATTTATGCTCAGGAATTAGTAATAATTGCTACGCAGTCAAATATTGCAATGACACTTGCATCTAGTATGATTTTACTGATGGATTTTTAATATAAATTTTATATAACATACTGTTAATGACTTATAAATAAATAATATCATATTAACGATTTCCTCTTAATTTACAGCCTTATATACGTTACTCGTCCAAACATTACAAACCTCAAGATGATCTCAGGTATATTGCTACTCATAATTCAAGATTCTCCTCAACATATCTTTAGCCGATAACAACCGGTGCCTTGACGATATTTATTCTGAAATATTAAGAAAGAATCAGCTGCGACAAGAGAAATGGCACTAGGAAATCATATAAAATCATTTTTACTCCATGCAAGGTATCAAATTAAAACTTTGAATAGCTAGCTAACCGTACAGCTAAATGCTGTGCCGATCCAGCGGGGATTGATTCAATCGCATACCTTAATATCTGAATCACCGCAGGCTTTTTTTAGGCAAAGTTTATTGTGTACTATCAATCATGTGTTTACACAAAACCTGATGCAATATTCATTTATCAGTAGAGAAAATAATTAAATGCATCGTTTAACTGTATGAAATTAATCATAACTTTATGTTTGCCATAGTTCTATGCTTGTGAAGTTTACCTAGAACAGGAAGGAATTTATGGAGGTAAATTATCTTCAAATCTATTTGGATTGTACCCATCTACCTATTAACCAACGTCATTAGGAGTCAAACTATCACACTGATTGCTACGTTATAGATGTTACAATTGAAGTATTAGACTTGGAATTAATACCTATGGATAAAGATTTATTGTCATTCGAAGTACCAGCTATATTCCCAAGCTACTTTGCTGTAAGATTACAGTACAGTAAACAATTCTTGATTTGACCATCATGAATTTACAGTATGCTAGAGATAAGGTTATCGACCTTTGTAATATAATTGCAATCGTACATTACATTGACCCTCTAATTTTTATAGCATCGTGACCGATCCTGGATTAAAAGTATAGCCCAATCTTTGGTTAGCTCGCAATCGTTGTTTGGAGAATTTAATCGAGTTTACACAATCGGAGACTATTCCAAGGTAACAAATAATTTTTACAGTTAAATGGTAAATCGAGACGAGCGCTTTTATCATGAAAGTACTGTGACGACTTACCGTAATGTGCACACTCTGACGAAATTTATTACAGAAAATATGGAACTTAGCTGAAGTCCTAGCCAAAAACGTAGATTCAGATCCTAACGTAATGGCAGATGTATCTGCTACGAAACTTGATACTCTTATTATGATAGATCGAGGCAAGTACAGAATAGACGTACGAGTAGAAAACAGGCAATGATCAAATTATTTAGGGCATTCGTACACAACTGATTGTATTTAACTTTACTTTGCCCATTAGACGTGGATTATATTTCACCTCTATTAACTCAAGTTACGTATCAAGGAATCATCGACGATACATTTGGTATCGAAAACGGTCAGTTTGGTTACACTGTTGAAATTCTCAGTTATTGTACTGATAATATATGTAGTGGCTAATTGATACTGATATTTTGTTACGGCATTTGATCGATCTACTCTATAGGTTACCTTGTCTTAGGTCCGTCCAGTAACGTAGGAAAGGGTAGTATAAAAATGCTATTAAATTCCAGCGACCAGGTACATCCACATACTTTAATTAAAGCGTTGCAATCCTAACTCGTACTATCTTAGTAGATACATTACTATAATCATTATGTGTGTCTTCTTCAGATTTTTGCTAACATTAGGGATAGTCATATTACTACAGTCTTCGGAATTATCCGAGAGCGAGCGAAAGAAATTCAATCAGGATACGATGTTTGTATACAATCAAATACGTATAGTAATGTTGATAATTATTCTACAATCTTTATTTCTTTCATCACAATAGAAACGCCATGATTACAAAAGTGTAAGTGGATTAAAAGATTTCGTACGAAACGAATTTAAGGATTTGCAAAGTCAACATAAATCTTTAACTGGACGTAAGCATCACTTAGTGATTTCCTATGAAAGCGGCCACTGAATTTATTTTTGTAATTAATTCATTACATTACTACAAAAAACCCACCAGATTTATCATTGTGTGAAAATTTAATGACTACAAAGACGAAAGAAAATTTGGAATACTTACTAACGCAAGAAAGTTGTACGTAGCATGATCGACCCACTAGAGTTACTTTAAATTACCACTGATTTATAGTCGATATTTTGAGTATATTTTGAACAGTAGTGTTCATGGCAACTCTGATTGATATGACAGATATGCTAGCTGGAACGAATGAAAAAGAGTGCCTTGATTTTATTGAAACTTGTATCATAGATAAGGTTTCTGATATTTTCAACAGAAATTAGATATTCGTTTAATGACGAATTTTATTGCTGATTGGTTTACTGTAACAGAAATAATCCAGTGTAATGTGATACAGAAAATTAAATATTATAACTTTTCTATAGGATATTACCTCCGCTTTAAGACTTATGTGCCTCTATTCCGTCACTCATGATGGTAAATTTATCCTTCATGCAATATTATAACAATAGAAAGTTTCACAATGCCTGCCTAATATACTCTAGGTCTACCATCAGCTCAATATCATTCACTATGGCTACAGTTTTTACAGGTAGAAATCGTTATATTACTACTGCATTAATTGTTATATTAAAAATAGAAAGTTAAATGTAGTATCTCCGTCAGCGAAGCGACAAGATGTCAACTGGTACTGTTCGTAAACAAACATTACAGATGATCCATTATTAATGTCCATATTTCCCCGCTGTAGAGTCACGGTTACGACAAGCTAGTTTCTACCCAGTATGTATTAAAAAAATCTGGCTTATTTACGGAACAAACAACCGTAAGTTTAATCTTAAAGATCGCTTTAAGATGTTGCCTTCGCTTCTCATATTTGACTTTTATTCAATCTAAACTTTGTATGTACATAATTACATGAAAATTAACAGAAAAAAAATAAATTCAAAGCCATTTGCAAGAAACTGGGCTTAGTAAGTCTGAATAAAACTTGGCCTTTCTTTGCGTAAACTTGTAATTACGTATATAGAATTATAGATTATATAATGTCTATAATAGAAATCTTGCTTTTACTAGATTCCTAAAACACCGACGGAAGTTGATTTATCTAAGCCCAAAAGCATGGCATACATTCACGGCGGTCAATATGCCCCGATGAGTTGTAAATTAATTGAGCATGTAAGAATACTATATAGATTTATTATCGCTTTGGTTAAGGTTAAACGATCTTAATGTCCTGGGAAGACCTAGATATAGATATCTGATCGTACCATAATTAATTATTATAGGTGCTCACATTCCCAAATTCATTCAGAGATGATGATGATATTGGCAAAATTCTAAATTGTGACTGTTCTTGCATTATCAACGCATCTACCATCAGTATGTAACATGTCGATATTTTTTAACTTCACCTGTATTAGCCGTCAATGATGATGCATAACTTTAGGTATCTTATATTCAGTAATTTACTAATCGATTTATATAGGCGCAAATCGACAAACTCCCATTGTTATGGTATATTTCATTGGGGGTTGTACATACTCCGAAATAGCTGCTCTACGTTTTCTCGGAAAACAGCTTAGTAAGTGAAAATGCACGATAAAAATAGCATCATTCAATCAATCCAATTTTTAACAGTCAGAGCGTTTGATTAGTACAAAAAAGTAATGCTATATCATGTAATTCCTGAAATTCTTTAGATACTGAATTTTTGATCGCCACAACATCAGTCACTAACAGTGAAAGGTTATTGAAAGATGTAATCAACAGTGCATGAAAGGAAATTGACGTGGAAAGAGATTTAAATAAGTCTACGCCTAAATTTTAATTCTGCCCACATGCAGTAAATTATGTGTACCGGAAACATTTTATCTTTTGCGTAGCTGGGACTGCATACACTGTAACATCTATAACGACAACTGAAATTTCTACCCTAGCTATTGATTTACCTTAAAAAGTTATTTATGCACTGTTTTTGCTACAATATATATACTGGTGAACTATTCTCAGCGGGTCGAAGGAATGATAATCCTATCAACTATAGTATGAAAGCTAAAAAGGCTAAGTTGACCTTGTTCTATATGCAGGCATGCGTATGAAGTTAAGCGTCATGACAATGTAGACCGCAGTAGCAATGTCTGCTATCTATGATTACAAGATTTAAATATAACTTGAATTAACGATAATCAAATAACCTGAGCAGTTGAAGCAATGATCCCGTTTGAAATTCTTTACTAAAAGATTTTTCCATTGTCTATATCCAGAGACTGTTTATGTATGTAAGATTTAAATATAAGTTGAATATATTCTATATTCTATATAATCAAATGCTCTGAACAGTTTAGGCGATGATCCCAATTGAAATTTTTTAGCAGTCGAAATTCATTCATGAAAGTATGTTTACTAAAAGATTTTCATCCTTGCTTACATCCAGAAACTATTATGCATATACGACTATATATATATGTTATATATACATATAAGCTATGGCCTATTAGACCTAGTAGATCTATTCTGTGCTACAATGTGAAATAATAAATCATTAATTGATGTAATCGTAAAACAAATAAATTAGACACCGTGAAATAGTTAAAGACATGCCTTGCACCCTCTGTGCGTATGACAGAATACAGTAGCTTCCGCTCCGCAACAAATACAAGTATTAAATAAACTCGTTTTAATCTGTAAAATTTTAAGAATTGTATATATAAATTGTACGTTCTCATGTAATAAGTTAGACAGTTGTAGACTGAAGGCAGGTAGTCCTTGGTAAGTTTAGTAGTTAACCATTGAGACTTCATAACGTCCAAGGTACGTGCTATTTCATGTTTTCTCCAGTGATAATGGATCTTACACGCTTTTGCAATATACCGTATTTATTCCTAATAACTTACAGTGCTTTAAACGTACGATGGCATGCTTTACATACTATATTTCCATACAAGTCGAAAAAGTATCATATTGTGATGTAATTATTTATGGGTTTGATGAATTCAATTAATAATGAATTACATGATCACAAACATTGAACTCTACACCGTTATGTGCATCGTTTTGATCTATACTTTACTAAGGCAATAGTTTAAGTATAGATATATTCACTTAAGGAGCGTATATTGTAAAGACATGATTCTTGCTGTAGAGCATATGTGTACTCTACCACCGATAACGTAATATCGCGTCTTATTTATCGATTTATGCCTTATAACAATTATTTAATCCTGTAGAGTTTTATTAGTGATACAATTCACATATTTCATATTTACATGCCCATATTATTATACTGAGCACATGGAATAACTATACTGTACAGGATTGTTAAGTCGAATCTTAGATCACCATAAATGCGAAAAACAGATTACATATTAGGAACATATACGGTATGTCCGTGTATATTATATACAACACATTATGCCACAACCTAAGCCGTAGATTAAGCTATTGTAGATGTACCTGCACGCTATCTCTGTGTATTCGTATGTAAAACATCAGTCCAGTTATCGGTGCCTGCAGTTACGTGGCTCGTGCAATAAATTATTAGTCCAATAGAGTATCGACGGCATTGCGTTTTCTTGAGAACCATTAATATTACAGCTTTAGCTGCATCATCTTTCAATATTAGCAAGTAAATCAAATCAATCGATGTCTAAGCTGGTAGCTTCCTAAATGTAGAAGACTAGGAGTGATAATATCTTTAATTTTATCTATACCTTATGCTCAAATTGTTACGCATTCACACGCGAAAGATAAAACGTTAATTTAACACTATATTATTATGTATTAAGATTAGAGATACGAAAGACAGGATAGTTATTTTCATGCAATGCATTTCTAAAATACTTTTAAGTACCTCTTTTATCTACCAAAGAAGATTGAGCATGTGCGAGCGTTCCTTAAAAATCTTATCTATTTTAAAGCTATACAAGTATGATATCAATGCTTATAACTCCAATGTAACTGTCTAAGGTAAAGATAAGATTAGTGCATCCTTACCAAAAAAAACTAGTATCTTATTATTATAAAACTATACCAGTGCTAACGTCAGTAGTTCTTAAGCTGACTCAGGAGAGAATATCGATGAATGATATTTTAACCTGATATATATGATAATATAATATACGTCAGCCAGGTAAGTCTAAAAACTATAACTGCAATGGGTGTGTTATAGTGTGATCATAACTATAGATTACTTGAAAGAGCCAAATCAAAACTCAACTATCACTCATTATAATTTTCAAGTACGTATTTTATTTCATTCGGAATGCACATTTTTTATCATTTAAATAAATCTAATTCTATTTATTTCTCGAATTTATATACTACAATTTGTTAAAATACCAATTTACCAACTTTTAAAAATCAATTCTAAAGTTCTTAAGCCTGCTACAGAATTTAACATTAATTCTACTGAACCATAGCCTCTCACATATCGCGCCGTATACTTTTATTTTTTCTCCTAGATATGATTCCTTTATGAAGTAGATTTGTAATCACAATATTATCAAATCTTCTACACTGTAAACACATTATCTAGCTACTGTTTCTAAGAGTAGCTGTTAAAAATCTGTACGATAGAAATCTTCATGTCGTCTTTTAGGATACAGTAGCTAAGGGAAAAGTAATAACGTTGCTATACAATCCAGGTGCATCTAGTGCAACAATAGTCAAGTTTTGTATTAAAAGGGCAATACGTATATAATTAACTTTCTTATCAAGATTTAATTAGCCTTGAGGATGTATTTAATTCTTTGAATTTTCTTTTATGGCATTACATAATCTTGAATAGCTGAATTCGTTCTTAATCATGTAGTAAACATAACATCAATTTGGTATACATCCCTTGCATTTTTTAAACTATATAAATGGGGGATCATTCAGTTACTAGATTCTGTTTCATATAAAATTACGTGTGCATCACGATTGCATTTGTTAAAGTTTAGATAACACTAACAAATAAATTTTCTCCACACCGCAAATTGCTGTAACAAGTTATTAATAAAAGCTCATTTACAGTAGTACAGGTGCTATTAAAAATCATTTCATTGTATGAACTTTGAGAAATTATTATTTTACTTCATTATATTTAAAATTTATCTGTGCTTAGCATAAGAATTTACTGGAAATTACCGTTTACTGTTACCAGAATTACGCAATGTCCTATAAATGGGATTTATGATTAAAAATTTTTTAAATCTGATAAATATATTTATTTTATTTCCTGTAAGATTATAGGTGTTGAAGGTCTTGGTGACCAGGATTTTTTAAATTTTCCACTATGCTTTTAACAAAGGTTACTGCTTCCTGCTATATCATCAACTAGCTATATATGATCACTTGATGAGAATTTAATAAATGTTGCAGTGCTGCTACTTAAATTTGGAGTTTAGATTTCAATCGTTAACTAGCATACTAAATATGCTAGATTGGTGGTATACTGTACCCTTAATGGCCATATCATAAAAATATTATATTCTTATCGTGATCTCAAACTATATTACTACCGCAATAGGTTTGTGCCGTCATATGATTAATAATTAATACATCAATGTATTAAACTGTCAGACATCAAGACGTTTAATGTTATTTTTTAATGCCTCGATCATAAGTATAAAGATGCAATTTGAATGCTATTAATAGCCAACCCCATCACTTTCATGCAGATGTTTTCCCACGAAATTTTCCTACTGATCTTATAATGTATTGTCTGGAATAAAAGAGTATCATTAATTACAAACATGTGTACTGATAAGGTGGTAACAATACAATTTAAGCAATAATTGGGTAGGTATTAAACCTGGTAATGATATAGTATAATTCGAGAAGAATAATGTTACTATAAGCCTAAAGCAATAAACTCCAGGGTACATGTTACTCTGAATTAAGTTACTATTGTTGTTTTGTTATCAATCATCTTTTATTATTAAATTTTAAAAGCATTACGATTGCTCAATTCTGAGCAATTCTGGAGTTCAGTTCTTAGCAGCATCGTAGAAGATCATACTTGTTGTTTGATGTTATCATCTCTTCAACGGCAAACTATAAATCCGAACTGTAATGAACTTCTTTTTGATCACAGACATGATATCATATTAGATATTAATAGCCATAATCAATAATAATAAATAATTAGAGAATCCAATAATAATTGTATTGCTATTCATAGTTATCATTCTTAACCAAAATATTTCTGTAACATTGCTGCCGCATACGAGTATACTAACAATAAACAGGCTAAAAGAATAGTTAAAATCCAATTGAAAATTTACAGCAATAAAATTATACAATACCATACTATTAATCGCTACTATAAGTTTACGCGTCTTGCAGACTACTACGATATGAGTTACACGAAAGGTCATGATGATTATCAGAAAAAATTGGTTATCCAAGAATTTTGCAGCTAAATACAGATATCAGACTGTAATGTTTTATATAAACAAATCACTACTTTAATTTCACAATAGAAACGCCACAATTAATGAATTGCAGAATATGGTAGCTATAGAGCCATTTTGATTACGGGAAATGGTTTCGATTACAGATCAGCTACCGTATAAAATGTTATATACCTGTGCTGGAAGGTAGACTTCCGAACAACTTCGATTCCAAATTAGATCGTTTCGGAAAAGAATTTCGTTTTTGGGTAAAATAATTTTACTGGTTCCTATATAACGTTCGATGTTTAGTCTATTGCTGATTTATTTACGAGCATATCTCAAATTTAAAAAGTCACCAGAAAATCCATACAAATCTGAAGCTACCAACGAATAGCGTATCGCACTGATTGTAGCATGGCTAATACTATACAGTAGCGAATCCATAGATCGCTGTAATCTTGGAATCATCGATATTGTAACCAAGAACATACAATCTCTTCTCATCCAACTAAACTGTTAAATTCTAACTTCATTCAGGCCGCCAGCTCATTCTAATGCTAGGTTATGTAAACATCCATAAATCAGTCTAGTAAATATTTCGATAGCTTGTTATATACATTTATATAACATGATACGAAAACACACAATATGAATACTTATAGTCATCAGAAAGTATGCCATTAGCTAGCTGAAAGAAGCTTAATGCAACACGAAAGATAACCAAATCTTAAATCAACTGACTGATCTATAATAATGATTCAGTTTCAAGCTTTATAATTTTCAGCTCTCATTCTTTCATTTATTTTGCGGTATGAGAAACATGTATTTGTTTGTATACAAGTAACTTCTTGAAAAACAGTTTTCTCGATGTAGCAGCTAAACACTGAGTACACTCCGTAGAAGTGGGATCCAGGTTATAGTTTGTCATTTATTTTGTGATTACCCAGCCGCTATACTATGCTATATCGGCTTTGAACAACTCAATGTTCATCAACGTAACTATACGGTAATCAAGCGTTGAGACGTACCTATATAATCACTTCATACTTGCCTAAATAAGAGTAAGTAATGCAGCTATTAATTTATAAAGATCGAAAACTTAATAAATATCCACTAAGTGTAATTTCAAGGATGATAAAGACTTTTCCTTTTTCGATAATCTTAAATTGACTTCATTATGGCCTGTTATACCGGTAGTATCTACAACCGAAATCCGGGTAATACTTCATCTTTTTCCATCTCTTTTGTTTCATCATAATTATATCAAAATTGCCGTGGGCAATACTTGCTGATTGATTTACCTACACTTAATAGTAATTACGCTTATTGTTACTAGGAATAGTTGCGGTTATTTGATGTTGACTTTGACCGTTTTAATATATTGTATAATCCGACCGAAAATATCGATTTTCATTGCTTTCATCCTACTAATCACTTGAGCCTGCAGAATGATGACTAAAACTGGATGGATATGTAATTGTGAAATAGTGTATTAAATTTTTAGCTAACTGAATTTCAACGAATTTATAGTCTTCCAAGCATATGAATATACGAATACAGTTTTGTTTCTCGCATATTCTTTAATATGGAAATATAGATCACTTTTAGTAGAAATGCTAATCTATTGCATTGTGTATTTGTATGATATGATTTCCAAGTCCTTCATTAAGATTTTATTCATCCAAGAAAAACCAATCAAGGCTTTCCGAGTTCCGAGAATTTTGATATTAGTATCATTTACATGGACAATAAACAACGGTTCTATAGATACGACATATCCTCAGGCCACTTAAATTAAATCATTTAACGGCCTATAATTGCTATAAGTAGCATATAAGGCAAATTCAGTAATGTATCCGGTTAAAAATGCCTCGATCTTAAAATCTGAACCTATAAATTTTCTATTTTTGACCTCTAGCATACAATAATTAAATGACATCAATCGTTAATGCGTCAAGATAATCAATACGACCTTAAGGCAAAAATAAGAAATCATTCATTAGATCAGATTGACTCAGCAAACATAATGTTAATGTTATGAATTCTTGAATCTCTAGCTCATGTTTCATTTTTTATGCTATTAATCTATTCAGTGAGTATTCTGGATTTATATAAATTTATAATTGCAGCCAGTAACAAAATATTTTGTTAATTTATAGCTATTTTGGATTACGCAAGTGATGATAGCGCAACAATCGTAATCTATCACAAAATTAAAGGATTAAATTATTACCATAACCAATGCTTATACTATACAGCATTTGAAGCCGTGTTCAGCTGTTCATTCCAAATCTCAGTCATGATATCTCGTAATTCAGGCTGTACGTGGACAGGAAGAATGTAATGACAAGCTATAAAAGAAAATTGATTGTTACAGTCTATTTTAGTAATATGTCCAAGTGATTCAATGATACAAATATCGTAAATAATATAAAAATAAAGTCTAACAATTGACTAGATGAGTAAGCCAAATCAAAATAGCATTAAATACAATATAAAGGGCCAATAGATCGGATAGAAGTAATGATGTTATGAAATCATCATTTCATCTAACAACAAACAACCATAGAATAATTGCTGATTTTTCAATCTAATCCTTCTTGTTATATTGTCAAGAAAGCAGTATGTCCTAATGCAACGATTAAGAACCCTTGATACTCACAATAGTATACAATCATATAAAGAATTCTAAGTTATTAATACTCGAATAGGAAAATTAATCATTTACAGTATTTAGATTTACATATAGTTCATTGTAGAGATTCTGGTTGGAAATAAGGACATAGCTCTATAATCTGTAAGCTGTATAAGAACATGAAAATAAATAAAGAAAGAAACATTGCCACTGTTGGCAGTATGAGCCACGCGTATTAATTTTTCGTCAACGTCTGTTTACTTGAAGCCTGTAAGTTGAATTTAGAAGTAATCTCAGTCTAAAATTCTAACGCAAATAGAATATCAATCTTGAAATTGAACCGTACCGAGACAATAGCGACGAGTTACTAAGCGATTTAAATAGATAACGTACGTTTACAAAATTATTTGTTTAAAGTTTTATGAGAAATAATGGATAGTTTTTAATTGACAAAAAATTGAAAGCCTTATTATCCGATTTGGTTTAATGCAGCATGGCTTTAAAAATTACTTGAAATGACGAATTCTACTTTTCAAATTTTACCTTATTTCAAGCAAATATTGCTTAGATAGAGATAATACGAACACTGACATCGCAGAGATTGCTCAAAATTATCACCTATAGAATTATAGAATTTAATATCGGTATTTAGCTAATTAATTAAATACTCTTGTATTTAAGCATACTTTCACTTCAACAATATCAATAAAAAATGTAAGTTATTCAATAAGAATAGAATCAAAGTTAGATTATCAGATATGTATGATTAAAATATGCATTAACATCAATTGAATGCTATTCAGCCTAGAATCAATCAGAATTAATAGTTAATCAAGCATGCATGATTTAAGAATGAATTAAAAAGTCAAATCATTTAAGCTGTCGTTTTAATGATAGGAATTTAGCTTGATGGCGATTTCATTCGAATTTATGTCCCTCTTCAAGAGTATAATAATAAAGCGATAATACGCCTCATACTAATTAAAATACTACAAAATAAGTTAATCTATAGCCATTTTATTATTTGTAAAAACATTTAATAATCAACATTTTCAATATCATATAGAGAACTTCGTTACCAAAATCTACTACTTATGTAGAATATGCACCTAAATAAAACAAAAAATGGAATCTTCATTAACATTTAATTTTGAAGCTGCTGCCCATAAGAATAATTATGGATGAGAATGTAACGTGATATGAAATCTAGTAGTCATTGATAAGAAAACTATACTTGAAAAAGGCTAGAATATGATATGGTGACTATATTGAATTGGAATTTGTTATTGCAGGTGGTAAAACATTTCAAAACAAATCAACATCTAATACAATAAATTAACAATAGCATGCAAGATCAATCTTTTGGTTGATGCAAATACTTCTTAGGCTACTGTATCGTTATACATATCAAGAAATCATTCACGTAAAATATTGTCTGGTTAACCACTAATTTAACCACAATTATCTCATTGTCTTAAAATTTTGCTGTATAAATACACACCAAGATTGATTATCTGCTTATTTATTCTCAATCATTGCACCGTTCAGTAGTTACAAGTACCTATTTTTCAAGTTTAAATGTCAAAATTGCCAACTTTTCTTAAAGCGGTAGAAAAGCGACTTTTCCATTCCTTATTTAATTAGAAATCATCATCATCAATCGTCTGCTACCTTAGTCAGCTATATCAGTTTACTGCATACATCCAGTCTAAATCATTTATTTCAATTGACGTCATGCGTAAGTTTAATCCGTATAGCTAATTCTAATATATCTTATTTATACATTAATGATCTGGTCGATATAAGATTATGCTAGTTAATACGGTCTAATTCACACAAATGAAATGAACATCTTTTATTATATCGCACTTGTATGTTATATCTGGAATAGCGATAGAGACACCAATTCAGGGAGAAACTGCAATTTGTCGTGTCTGTGGAGATAAGTCATCAGGTATGGGCGTTTGCGCTATACAAGTTCTTTAACATAAATCTAGCATAGTAGTATTTTAACTAAATGACAGAAAGATTTCTTATCAAAATTATTTATTATAAATTTATTTTGAAATTATTTTGAATTCATGTAATACATATATAACTCCAGCATATATGATTATACTTTTAGTAACCCGTCGATAATGTAATGAGAACATTTATAATCTAATACCTTTTAATATTGTACTTAAATTCTACACTGTTATTGCTCTACAATTAGGTAGACATTACGGAATATTTGCTTGCGATGGTTGCAGTGGAGTCCGAAAAGGAAAATGAACCAAGTTGTTAGTTTTAAGACGTTTTGTGAACTAATAGCAGCGTGAACCTTGCCAGTCCACTTAAAGCGATACTGATCCGTATACTATAGGAAAAGCTTTCATTTATACGTTCACTCTATCCATATTTAATAATGTACAAACTTTAGTCCGTAACATTTAGTAAAACTTATTATGTTTGGTCACATCACATCATAGAAAAAGTAACATATCATGATCGTTTATTTCAATACGTCGCGTATATAACTCGTGATAAAAAATAAACGCTATGTCAATATCATATATCACAAGAGCGAAAGAAGAGCTCAAAATGATTCCTTTTATAGATTAATTTACGCATAGTCATTATAACGTTTGTAATGTTCCTACTTATGATGAACCATTGATAAAACTGTGTATACCATCTAGATTATTTTTCCGATGTTCATAATATCTTCAACTTCAATTTATCAACTAACTCCATACCATTTTCGTATTAAAATATTCATTACATATTTACTGGCATAACCCATAAAGTCCTCATAATGTTAAATATAGAGACGCATTAAACCTAAGTGTTAAGCAATACGTTTACGGTATATGTATAAACTAAATTTTAATTAAAAAATGCTAGTAAGTTTACAATCAGAATTTTTAATACCGGGAATACTATATTGATTATATCTTTATATAAAGAAAAATGAGTTACCATAATTATTATATTATCAGACAGTTTTCCAGTTTCCAAATAATAATTTCTTTCATCCTGTATAGTGTCAGGCCTGTCGTCTAAAAAAGTGCCTGCAAGCAAATATGAACAAAGATGGTAAGTCCATTATTGTAGTCGGTTAAAGTCTTCATATGTACAGGATTTGACATATTTTAATTTTTCTGTCATTCCAAATAACTGCCCCTATCACTGCTATACCATTATGAATTTACGTTGAAAGGGTTGCCTTTTCAATATAGTAATTATAATTATCACCCTATGATGACGTAGTGATAAAGAAGATGACAGCTTGATAGTTACGATATTTCAACCGAAAATGTATTTTAAATTACTATAGATTCATTATTTTTAAGCCTTTCTAGTGCCGATAGCTTTTACGCGTATATAATGTAATAATAAATTAAATATTTTACACAGCTCAGTTTTCGAAACAAATTTCGTTGCAAGTAAAACATTAATAGCTTTGGAAATATGATATTAAAATTTGGTCTAGCTGACGTTACAACTACCATATTCCATCAATATTAGCATAATACGATGGCTATTTTAATGTACGCGAGTACCGTATGTCTTACCCTAGTCCAACATTTGTAACCATGTTCACGGTAACCAGCGTGTAACTTTACCTTTATTTCTTATGTACGAAATGCGCTATAGTTTACACGTCAATCCACACTTGGTATTATACTGTGATAATAAGCGCATATCAAAGTTTATTATTTTTGTAGTAAACTAGCCTTGGGCTAACCGCTTTGCTAGCTAAATTCTCATATTTTTACAGTAAACTTGACTTACGACTTTATAAACAGATAGATAGTAATAACTAAATATCAATAAAAATCATATGATAGTATATTTAGGTAATAGCTAATTCACGTTACTGTCGTAACTGATTGACGTAAAATTCGATTTTTGCAATAATTTACTACAGGCAAGCTGTTAAAATTAGATTGTATTCAAATTATTCTCTATTAACTTCCATTATAGCTGTGCAAAATGAACGTGAACCACGCTCTGCAAGAAATAAAATGTTATCGGTGCATGCTGCTTCATTACATCAACAGCCGCGTATGACAATATCAATACACGAATCGCCAAATAATCAAGCAAACAGTAGATCTAATCCACCTGATATTTCCTATCGCCAGCCTTACCCATTTAATAGTTTAACTAATATCTACTATCCGCCATCACTAACAGTGTCACCATTAGGCTATAGTTCTATACCATCAACGCCATCGACTACTGCACCCTTATCAACAATTCAGCCTAATTTCTATCATCACTCAAGGCTTAGATACCATCCAAATTCTATAATTCCTCCGCTACCAACATCTATGCAAGCAAACTATTTAATCGTTTCCAGTAGCTATCGAAATGCAATCGAACTCTTAAACAATGTCGTAAAATGGGTCAAATCTTCATCACAATTAAATTGGTTATTATCGCGAGATCTGAGTACTTTAATAGAATATAACTGGGTTGATTTATTTATTATCTTCGCTAACCGTTGGAGATTTACTTTCAATACTGAGGATATTATAGCATCTCTTGATCTCCATTTCGATGGTGCTGATATTATTAAAGACATTACTCTAAGTACCCGAACATGGATGGATATTAACTTTAAGTTAAGCAGCTATCAACTAGATTCGAATGAATACGAATTTCTACTGTTGATCCTGTTTTTAAGATCTGGTAAGTGGCATTAGACATATCCTATAATCGAGATGCATACAGCCTTATTTTGAGGCACAAAAATAAATCTACGTAGTGTAGTACCCATTTAAATCTACTTCGTAGTTTATGTATGCTCTCATAAGATTCATGAGCAATATGCTTAATTTAAATATAGTAGTTGTTTATTTCAAAAGTATAGCAATAAAATCGCAAGATTAGTCGTATTTAGTAATCATAGATAACAGTGGTATAAATAATCTCAAGCTAGTTTCTTATGTAATATGATAGCCATTTTTATACTGCCAATAAAACTGGATTTTATGTAATGTGCAACAGATCGTTGTCATGCTATGCTAGTCCGCCGTGAAGATATCGGAAATCATCATGATAGAATGCTATCCTTACTTGAAAATTACTGCCGCAATCGAAGAAAAGAACGAACGGAACGTTTCACGAAGTTATTGTTGCTGTTACCAGCAATGCGACTTATCTCGCCACGATTTATGGATAAATTATTTTTTAAGAAAAATTTAACTTCAATTTGTGCTAAAACTATATGTATTGATCTATTGAATTCTATTGATGGATCTTGCATTTAGTTCCAAGATATTTACAGTTAAAAATTACGCTGCACCTATATTTTTCGATGAACCTCTTCGTAAAGCTAAAATCTTTCGCTCACTATTAGGTCTACTGCATTACATCTATTTCGTAGTAAATAACCGTTATTAATACATCAATCTACGAGTATTCTGATGTAATAATATTCACATGCAGTAGGTAATACTGAAAAGAACGATTTGATATTTATCAACCTGTTTACAATTTCTTGTAAGTATATCTTATGATTATTTGTACAAAGCCAATAATTTCTTAGCTGTTCGATGAAATGCCACTGCGTCCTTATATTTCAAGAATTGCATTAAATTTATTAATCACACCTTGATATCCTTGGCACATTGCACGAAGCTCCTAATCCAAATAAGTATCTGCAAAGTTAACACTAACAATCACCGACATCAAATCTGATGTAGGTGACTTTATGGTTTTGTACATCATTCCTTCCCATTACTAAATCTGTGTTATTGAACTGATATTTTATAGTAATGTCGTAGAAGTTTATACTTAACATACTATAAAGCAATTTAAATAATAAACTGCCGTCAATTAAAAGTATGTAAATTAATAGATGGTGTAATAAAAAGCAGTCTATTCCAGAGCTATCAGTACTTTTATTACGCAAATTGTTACCTCGGCTTGCATAAGATATAAACAGCCTTATTATGAAATATTCGTTAAATTCAGGTCTTATGAGAAATTTTATATAAGCTCACATTAATATTTTTAAAAATTTACGAAATAATCGTGATGCCCTAGTTTAAATTGAAATGGCTTTATCAAATCTCGGCGAATCTTATTTAAACAGTTCCAATTTCCATTTGCTCTCAAACAATATGGTTTTCGCTATATCGGGTTGAGCTACAATTGCACACATGTTGAATTAGAATTAAGAAATACTGCCGTCTATAACTAACGTTGCTAAATAATTCTTAGATAGGAAATCCACGTACTTGGATAGTCTATATCATTGTCCACTGCCAAAGCCATTGCAGGTTTGGTTTTATTTAACGTAGCATCAGCAATATCACTGGTGTTATAATCAGGTCCAAATTGCTATTGAATGTATCAATATTAGATCGATAATTAGAGAAGTTTTATTTGATGATTACATAGTAGAGTAACATTAATCTTACATGGTGATAAACTCCATCAGACGGCCATATATTTTTGAGTGAAGTTTTAACAGTGGTCATATATTCTTCAAGAATATCTTGCAGCACAGCTGCCTCCGAATCGTGATTGAAAATGATTAATATTTCCATCAGGGAACGAATATCGTCTTTGCATTTAGAAAAATCATTGGCATAAAATCGAATTTTAATTGGATTGAATGTTTACAGTATAACTATAGCAAACTAATTAGTAACCTTTAGTTGTAGACAACGTCCTAATCATTTGACTTAGAGCCTCCATTAAAGCAATATCTTCGTACGGACTTCCTTCACGTAAGCTATATCTCTTTCTTTCAACTTTTCTTCGACTTTTCGAAGTACGGCTGCATTAAATTAAATTAAATTGATACTTCTGATAACAATAATTAGTTGAGTAATTTTAGGAAATATGCTTACCCTGTAGTCCTACTATAAATACTTGATCTTGTAGATCGACCAGTAATACTTGTAGTCTCTGAATACAAATCCCCATCATCGCCGCCATCTAAGTAAAATTAAAAATTCCAAAGTTATTTTATACTAATTAATAAGGCCAACAGTATTCTTACCTGCAACCTCTTGCATTTTTTCCCTCTTTTCTTCTCTTACTTTTATCAATCTATCATTATGTCTCCTGAACTGAGTAATGCTATTTTTCAAATATGCGCTTTGTGCCTGATAGCCTATAATAAATAGTCATTGAGTCATAATTGCATAAGCAATCACAAAAGCTATAAAACTACAGTATTTAATAGCTCTGCTGAATAACATCTGATCTTACTATCTATTAAAGCACTCAAAAAATGACTCTCTATCATATCAGTCCTATCGTGACGATGCATCTGCAAAAATAAAATTAATTTAACGTTATAAAATACAATCTACGATAGCAATCTGAAGTGTCAATAAACTCTCCAGGTTCACTTCTCTTACTAATCTCAATGCTTCATTCCATAAGCAACCATTAATCAATGTTACGATCGCTTGTTCGGTTTCCTACCAAAATTTTAATTACTTATGTAAGAGTTCAGTCATATCTAAACTTTACTGCTCTAGAGACTGCTGACTGCACACACTTACGTTAGCATAGTCTAAGAGTACTGTAGCAGCTGCCAGGGATGATTTCGTGCATCGCACAAGTCGCCTAAACAGTTTTATAATTCAAACTTTCAATACTTTACAATTAGGAAATTACACTAGCAAGAAAATCTTACTAGCAATTTTATTCGCCATTTTTGATGTTTCAGCTATGCTAAATCGTAGCTTTGATGCCATACAGAACGCTTGCTGCCAATTACGACACTTTATAAATGATATCCTGGCTAATTCATATTCATTACCCTTCGCAAACACTACAATCACAAATTATGGTGTTACAAATATAACAATTTCATAAAAATCATAATTATAAATATAACTAAAAGAATTCATGTCATGGTTTCTTACTAAGTGCAGCTTCCAAATGATTATCTATATTCTTTAGGTATAAGCCGTATTTCTTACAAATTGACTAAAAAATGAACATGTGGATAATTATAAAAAGAAACTTATAAGCAAACTTGAATCGGATAACAACGAGGTCACACTAAATTCTCACTTTGAATCGATCTGAATCAACCGGATATAAAGAAAGGGCTTGCCGATATAATTTCTGCTTCTCAATCAATTGCAACAGTTCATCGAAGTACTCGCTACCACATCGACTGAGATGAACAATAGCTCTATCATATTTTTTTAAGAATTTATCAATACTGTATTTTGAGTAATTAGATTCCATCTTTTTAAGGGAATTCAGAAATGGCAGATACTCTTTAGGATCCTACTTATTAAAATCAGACCATGAGTATTTATATACGTAAGAATATTTATAGTAATCATTCCTATGAGTATTAACCTTCTGCGATCTTTCGGCTACCATTAAGACGATATCGAAGTCATACATTCCTAAAGCAACATTGTACAGTTCGTTAACATCAACTAAAACTAGTAAGTACTTCAATGCTTCCAGGTAGCTAACACCTCCTTCTGAGACTGCTGTTTTATCTAAGAAAAATTAATAAATATGATGAAATTTTATGTTCACATTAAGGTAATGATTAAAATCATTAGTAACCTGCTAACGATTTTATAAGTTGTAAGGCTTTATCTAATTCTGCTGTGGTTTTTTTCACATACGACGTGATGACTGAGAGGATATATCTTCAAAGTAAATTTATATTTATTACAACAAAGTAACTTTTAATAACTTAATACAATTCATGTTAAATTTTATTTTGGTCGCTTACTTATTAAAATTTATTAAAGTAAGCGATTCACGAACGGCGTCGCAAATTTTATCGATTTTACTTCCAGTAAGCGGAATGCTTCAGTGTTGGATTAAAAGTAAAGAATAAAACTTAATCAAATTTAATCGATTTCATCCTTTAGCACTGCAAAAAACCAACCTTGAAGATGGCCTTGATTGTTCAGCTGTGTACATGGTAATTGTGACATCTTCTTCTCTATAATTTTTATAGTTTATAAAATTAAGATTTATTGTATATTTTACAAACGAAATTTACCCCTATGCTGGCAAAGAATGTCATTCTGAAACAGTGATTGTGTATATCCACCTTAAATCCGATAGAAAGAGATTAATGAAGTTGACATCGTCTATTTGCCTAATGAAGATATCGATGTTTTCCATAAAACCCTAGTGAATGTACAGAGAAGTGTTAAATCTTGGTCATTTTTTATCCCGTACTATTTTAAAGCCGTTGTTTTTTAAAACTTATGCTATCGAACTATCTCTTAGCTAACCTTCGGATTGTGATCATATAGAAGATTTGAATTGATTCTATGTTTGCGCATTAATAAGAACGCCTCTCCAAAGTTTAGCCTCCATTTATAATCGTCAAGTGATAGAAGATATATAAGAATCAATCTGTTTACACTAAACTTTATGCGTACGGAAGTTCCTGCTTACTTATCCAGTAATCGTCGGACGGAATGCAACAGCAATGCGCGCGGATGGATGGCTTCTAAATTACCCCGAGGCATCTATGAAATTGGTATAAACAATTAACTGAAAATAGTACTGAGATAAAAGCAGATGAAATAAATACCTGAAATACAAGTTTTGTACTATCAGAAACAGCCAAAACAATTTTAGATCCCCTTTCCATACGACGAACATTCTCATCAAATGGCGCTGACTCATTAGTTGGATATGACCTAATATCTTATAATAAAATTAGCAGCGACGATTACATGTGTGTAAGTGGCAAGAAAATAAAACGACGATTACTCACTTTCCCAATCTGATAACAAACTTACAAATCGGCATGTATGCGAATGAGTCGAAAATATTAGAAACGAATCATGCACACAAAAAGATGTGCAGTTGTTAGCAATCTGTCAACAAAATCAATAAACGATTCTCATTAGACCAATCATATTTATCTAAACCGGTGTATATAAAGTATAGTAGCAAAGGTGCAAAATACCTCTTTATCATTAATATATATTCTAAATCTTTCATTGCTACCGATCACAACCTCCTGTGGCGAGATATAGTTATACCCATAACAATTAATGCAAGGTTTCATGTAATATACAAATCAAACTACAACTAAAACCGAACCGAATCATTCATTACAGCTGTAGCAATGTATTGGCATGGTTGTGGTAGCTGAAGAGACATTCCATTCGGCAATAGCCAAGGAATCAACTTCATATGATCGTCTAGATGAAGTGATTATCTAGTCTAAGCAATACTGTACAAGCCTTAAAATATTATGAAAATATTTACAAAAACCTATTATGTTACCGTGACAATATCGCCAGACGCTGCCATCTACATATTGTATAATTGTAGACAGAGTATCATGATTGGTAACTAATCGTAGCACCATCTTGGGCAGTTCTAACGTATCCCTAGTTGAGAAATGATAAACTGGGGTTAACATAAGGTGCTGCATTCCTTACAGCTATCTGGTAGTGATACACTACTTTAAACCATTATGCTGAACAGTGTGAGTGAACTCTATACCTAACAATAATTCTCTTCTCTTCGTCTTCTATTAAATGAAGATAAAGTAAATAATTCTTCATGTTACAGTCATCCCACATGATGGCAAGAAACTTATTAGAAGTAAGCCATGATAAATGTTGCAACTGATATAAATTATTGATTGGTTTACTGTCTTTAAGAAATAATCTAAAACAAAAGAGTATATATAACATTTTCCTTAGAATGGCTGCTATGTTTTTATTATGCAGTGAATGTTACTCACTTAAAGGTTCCTTGAAGTCTAGGTAATTTTAATGAAGTTTTAAATCCTACACCACCTGTACCACTCAATTTAATCGATTTTTCATTTGTTAAAGTATCAGGGCCATCACAGTAGGTATAAATTGCAATGTTCATGTTAGCTAACACAATAGCAAAGTCATTACTAATGCCAGATGGACCAAAACAAACTTGATTAATAGAGCTCTCTGCTTTTATGTAGTATGCCGACATCGGCGGAGGCATAACCATTATAGAGAATGGAGTTACCAGTAAACGATCTAAATAAACAGCAGAGTCGATCTGATTACTCAATTACTTAAGTTAAATATCATTGGGTTTACTATCATATTATACGACGTTTACTAAAATTCTACGCTATAATATCTGACCTCCATCAATTACAGCGACAGATGAAAGGTTGCCAGCTACATGTGCTTGGCTATAATCAACATCCCAATACCAATTGTACTGCAAATACTTTCCCCCTATGTGTATGTACATTCCACAAATGAATTAGTTTTACTCTTGATTCCTTCATATTATAACTTTTACTTTTTCCTTACCAAAAGTTGCAATATGCAGACGGTAAGATACATCAGTATCCCATTGTATACACGCTATACGATCGGCAGTTGTAAATGATATTTCCTGTTTGCAGTACCAATGAGAATTATTGCAAAACCATAATTGCACTGAAAATGATAAATACATCTCATGCATTAGGTTAATAACATTCAATTCATTGCTAGTGTTATGTCTTTAATTTGCAGCTGAAGTGATTAGAATAAACCATACCGTAAGATCGAATATCCGATCCATCAACATCGTTATGAAAAGTAGTTGTTTCTAGCCGAACAGCTAACAGTTTTGAATCGAGATTCCAAACTAAGTCGATAACCTATGTATTAAACATAATAATAATATATGATCTGTACGTAAAGACACAAAATATAGTCGTAACAGTATTGTTACCCTAGTTTCAGAATCACTAAAAGGTAGCGTAAATTCACTTCTGCGTAAACCATTTCTTTCAAAGAATAGCACGTTGTAGTATTGTGGTTTACGTTGTGCAGTAGCAATTAGATTACCAGATGGCCTGTGATTACAAGTTATAATTCAAATCAAAGTCTACCCAATATAAAATTTAAATATACCAGCATACAAAGTAAGACAATGATCTTACCTCCAATGTAGTGGTCCCTCTAGACCGTCACTATTCTCACTAGTAGATTGTAAAATACCCTCACGACTCCAAAATCTCAGCTGCCGGGCACCTACGTATAGTTAGTTAATAACTATTTCACGATAATGTTGTAAAGGGTGAAGCAGTATCAGCAAATATAGGAACGAGATTTACCTGTTGTTTGATTTACAACATTGCAAACAAAATACTGTCCATCACCTCGCCAGCTTAACTTAGATAGGCCATCATCCCAATCTGCTACAGGTACAGGAGCCTAGATATAGAACAATTCCATTACATACATACAAAATAAAGTATACGTCCTCAGTAGTAACTTGCAAAAAATACGAGTACGAGCAAATGTCATTATGATACCTTTTCCATACCGTCACCAACTTTAGGTTTGCCGGCAGAGCCATGAAATTGAGTTTCTTTTTTACCCCATCCGACATTTATTGGTTTATCTAAAAGTTAGGGTAATAATACTGATTTAAGTATCTAGCATAACCATTAATCCTTCGTAATTTCACAATAGAAAAATTACGCGTATATGCAACCCTTGCAACAATATTACAAGAAATCAAATGCGAAATATTAACAGTCGCAGTCGCACGGTAACTATTTGATATTTCCAGCAGATTATACGAATTATTCTATCTACTTTGAATTAAGACCCTACCACAAAGTACCCATAAAGTAAAAAATATAACAACTAGTTTCAATACTGGACTATCGCACTGTTTCCTTGTACGTAAATAACCTGGTAGTGAGCAGTAAATTCACCAGGTGAAATCTACTTTAGGCTGCAATTTTCTGTATTTGAGTACAAATAGCATAAAATTGCGACAGCACAACATTATTGTTACAAAACCATACTTTTTCATCTCCACTACATGACTTACTTTCACCAAAATCTTCCGTTTGAGATGAAATTTCAGTAATAACATCAAAATCTTTAGTCATCATAATAATCTTACTTTCAGCTGTTGATGATGTGATATTAAATTAAGAAAAATTTAGATTAGCGAGCAGACATGTGCGATAAGCTTTAATCTAATTATGTATAATCGATATAATAATTTGTTAACTAACATTGACAACTTAGTCTCAAAGTTGACAAGGTATAGCCGTTAGCTCTGAAAAATCTACTGATCGCTCGCTGAGCAAGCTATATTACCTGTCGAGAGAAGCACTAATTCCTGATCTGGTGACCATGCCATGCAATTTATACCAGATTCAACAGACCCGACACATTCAATTTGCTGGCTATTGCAATGATATAATAAAACGTCCCCATCTTTCATGGCAATACACAAAGATTCGCTTTCAAGTAAATATTCAGCATTTACAGGGAACCTATTCTGATCCTCGATAGGATCAATTTCTACACTGTCGATGACCTTTCAATTAGAGTAGCAAATCCTTATTATTATAGCAGTATTATTATTGTAAAAAAAGAATCCTATTCACATCGATCAATCTAGTGGCATCTAAGATTAAAGTAATTAGCTGTTAGTACACCCAAAGTTTGTGCTAGCACTAGTTAAGCAATGTAGCTGGGATCAATCTATTACTCCACATTATTAAGCCAATACGTATCGTAACATAATTCATCGCACATTTAATCAATCATCATGCACGCACCAGTAATATAATAACATTTTTACAAGTTATATCAAGTAAATGCAATTTCTGACAACAAAATTGTAACAGTAAACGTTCTATCATGTATGCAACAACCTAATTGACATTTAAAAAGCTAGCTCGCATACAGTACTAATACCATAGACAATATAATTCGAACTAGCTAGCTAATAGTCAGTTTCCCTAATAGAACTAACGATAACTAAATGCCTCTCCCATCTCGCGTATATATACACACATATACAACTTTCCAAGGGCCAAAAACATACATTATTATTATCCAGGCTCAAGATGATAATCTTATTGCAAGTTAGAAGATACACTTCTCGTTGCAGATTGTTAACAGCGATGCATCGAACAAGGCAGCATAACGAGCTAATAGTTGTTGCGTTGATAAGCCTTAAATTTCTCATAATAGCAGCAGGATCAGATCACTTACAATACCAGGACAAACCAAACCCACTATCTTCCAATAGCTGCAATTAACTAGAACGAAATTGAAGAACTTTAATGACTGGATAATCTATCCTTCAATTAAAGCCAGCAACTGCGAGGTCCTTTTTGTAGCCTTATTAGCCAGGCCACAATACAGGACATTACAGTACTGTACTGTACCGTAAAGTACAGTACAATGCACGGTGTATGCTACAGTATTAACACTGTGGAGTACAGTACGTACTGTACTGTACTGTACTAAAAATATGGACCTGCGTAGTACTGTATCTAAAAGTCTGCCTGCAGTGTACGAAAGCACATGGCAGCCAAACTCCTTCTAGACTCTTTCAGAAGAAAGCGCATAGACATGGACTACTAAACTTACTTCTAGTAGTAGTCTACGCATCTTTCAGAAGTCTATGGCATAAGGGATAAGGGACTATCGTACAAGTTTAATTAGCCGTATTGATCACTTCTAGGTTCACTAATTAATAGTAATCCCACTTCTACGGGATAGGCAAATATAATTATGTATACTGTATGACACAAAAATCACATTAACAGTCTTCAAATACATACCATGAGCACTGAATCGTTCTAGTAATATTCTTACTGCTGGAAAGTGAATTATTAATATCAGAGAACGCATGGAAATCTACATGGAATCGACGTACACTACTATTTCTGTTGTACTCCATGCCTTACAGTAGCGACGTTTAATGGCTCGTAAAAAATAGTTCAGTTAGCAATAACTCTTATGACTTAAATTAAACTTTCAAATCCAAATCAATCAGTATCTATTTTGGTATTAAATCTTTTCCATTTCTTATTTAAATTAACAAGTATTTTTGTTTGTTTATCAAATCAGATTAGTTAGTTACACTGTACAGTACTCTATGCAGTATTACTGTATTTATACGTATAGTAAATCATGGACTACTAGAAGCATTTTTCTAGTAGTCCATGATTAAATCTAGGTTGGACAAGATAGGACCATTGACCACAATGATTCAATCATTCCGCTTTTGATGAAGGCTAGACCAAAGTATGAAATCTTCTTTCCATACTAGAATCATGCTAGGAAAAAAATAATGAAGTGGCCAGCCCAAGTACTACATCAAACAAACTGCTGCCATTACTCCAATATTAAGTTCTGAAAGACTAACGAACGCCTCCTGTAAAGCATCTATCTTAATTTAATGAACTATTTATAGAACTGATAAGCCATAAAGCAATTGCAGAGATTCCCTGGGACTTATCGATAGGGGTTTTCTATAATATTTATGACTCATGTCTGTACACTAGATGAAGGCGACGGGATAGTTAAACTGCAGTGGCTGCAATTACAATTACAGCCAGTGCTGATTTAGAGTCAATTTTTGGACGAAACAATATCAAGAAGGTACTACTCTACGAATGATGCCAGCATAGATTTTTACCTTCGATTTTATCTACAGTTAAGTAAAGCAGTATCTGTAGTTTAGAAATAAAAGCAATGATATATTATATCGTAAATAGAAAAAAAGTCACCTCTGTAGACTATGTCTTTGAAGTAATCCTACAGATTACAGTACTTTCACCATTGCATTAATTTATTAGCTCAAAAGTGTTGTAACAAAGCGAACAACCCAACTTTCAACTTCAGTTAATAAGTTGGACTGTACTCCAGTTAATATCCAACACAAGATCTATCGTTCTCGCAATGCTAAGGCAATGGAATCACCAATGTTGTAGGTATAAGATGAGGAAATGATAAAAATATTTTACGAGTTCCATGAATCTCGTTTATGTATATCATTATGATGAGTTTCTTGATTAATTATGCCGGAGTTTATTATAGATTCGATGCGATATTAATTATTTAAAAAAATTTTAGTTTAGACTTTCTTCCTCTTCGTTGCTGTGCAAAATATGACGTAAATCACACAATACATAAACAAGAAATCTCAATAGGTGTAATAGGCTAATAGCCGTAATACAAAACCCAAGTAGAAACATAGAACGCACATTTCGAAGTTTAAAAAAATTACAACTAGACTAAATTTAAAACTATGGTAATCATTACGCTCTGGTCAATGATCATCACTCCATTATAGCAACTAATACGTAAACAAATTTAATGATATAATTATTACCATAGACTACTGTTCACCAAAGTGTAGTCATAAGTATATCTCTTTCTAACTCATCGAAGTAAATATACTCTTATAACGGAGATTTAATGAAATACCCCCTAAGCACTTAGAACGGCTAATAGCCTGTTGTGATAACAATATTATTTTAGCCTATTCTCGTATGGGTGGACGATGAATGCCTTCAATTAGACACGTGATGATACTCGCTTTACTAACAACGTATTATGCTTTTCTATATGCATATGTATGTTGTCTAGTAATCTTTAAAATAGACAGAATACTCCTTTGTTAACCAGTTAATAATAAATAACAAACGGTTGATGATTCATATTGGCGTAATTGAGTCTACCAGAAGTAATTATGCTCGCATAACTAGATACCAAGGATAATAATTGATGGCCCACCGATAATTATAATTACTATATCAGCCTATCAATTACTTTGGATTTCATTTAACTCGTCATTGCTTTTTTTTCTGTTAAATCAAGAAGATATTTGCGCCCATCAAATCATTTAACTATTCCCTAACTTGACTGCCAAGCAAGATTATTTCAAGAATATTACTTGGTTTCTCTTCAATTTTAACTCACAGAGTAATAATAGTACGAGAATATAGTACACGCCTTTAATTTAAAACAAGAACTGTCAAGTCAACGCTCAACAAGGATGATTTCAACTTCAACGCCAAATTTCCTCGAATTAATCAAATCGCTTCGAATGAATGATAGAAAAGCCTACTATCAGCTACGACAACAATTCAGGTAGTTTGCTAGTAAGCAAGATTATGTAGCGAATCGATTAAGTAACTACATCAAAAGCGAAAGGCTCTAGTCTTTATGTTTATACAAATTCAACGCTGAAATGTCCTCTAAAAATGACAATCGTGATCAAATTAACCAGCGCAATACATTAGAATTGACATAGTGCTTCCTTAAATTCGTAACTCAGTTTGTTGACAGTATGATTTCGAATATTTATTTCTCACAGTCAATTAATAACATATCGGGATTTATGCTACCAGCATTGTATCGAATTTGATGAGTTCTTCTATTAGAAGTTCTTTAACCAATTATGATTTTACTGTTAGTAAATTTATTAATCCAGTGATATCAAGCAATACAAGTATTCTACAGATTACAATGTGTGATTACGGCGACTCCTAGTGTCCTTATCATAATAGATGATAGCCAAAAAATTTTATTACCCGTATCCAAATTATTGAATAAATAGAATAAAGCTAATTTATTAATGAAATCATTATGAAAAAATATCACTGAAACACTTATTAACTCATTAACCTCTTTTTAAGAACTCAAAAGTTAGTCTTCTCCTAAGGTAATAATATGATTATTCATACTGCTAAAATATCACATCGAACGGGCGCTATCTGAAATTTAGACCACGTTTGCAGTATCGGTATCAGCAAAATATTTTATTTCTAAAATAGAATTTAGAACATTCGAGTTGACATTTACCGCGGATACGCACATATATCTCTAAACTATCTAAAATGATAACAATGATGCAACTTACCGTTGCTCTAGAGATCATGGTACGCAATTTATTATCATAAAAGGCGATGGCTTAATTTAAATCAATGCTGTTACCGTCATGTTAGTAATATAGGATATTACAGTGCCTTCAATAAATGTAAAGGTTTTTGAGAAGTCATTATGTCTGATAACAACGTTTGTTCTTGCCACACCACAGGTGACAAATTGTTTATCACTCCGCATATAATTAAAATATGAAATTAAAAATCAACCTACATGTGAAAAATGCTTTAATCTAATGATATTAACAATCTAATAGCTCTGGCATATTTATCAAATAAATATAAACTAGTCAGTTACTACAGTGCCTTTATAAATCTTTATCAAATGTTTTTGTATTTATAATTTAGCCATATATCTTTATACGATGGAGCAAGACGTTGGTTGAGACTAGATTTCTCTTGGTAAGCTTAAAACAACCTGTTGCTTGCCTCTGTAATTTCTTTGTGAACAATTATAGTAGGTATCCCATGATTACGTATATACCGTATAAAATGCCTACTAATTAATATTTATTAAATTAGCACCAGTTCTCATCATTTCAAACATACGTCTATATTGTAGGTCTGATACCGTATCTTTTCTCCATCAAGCCAAAACCAGAGGCGTTTTCGTTATACGACAAAGCCAGACTGATCTTGGTCACCTAATTCTAAGTGTATTAGTTATACCCAATTTCGATCCCGAATGTCGTGCTAGCCTCAATGCTAGCATTATTGACTATGAAATTACCTATCGAAAACGTTTCCAGCGCTATGAAATATTTGATAAAGAAAAGGTTAGTTGAGGAAAATAAATGTAAAAAATTTGTAACTATTAATATAAAAAAGTCCACATACAGTCACTATCTATCAGAAAATACTCGTATAAATTGTCACTGAAATCAACAATATAGTGACAATTAAAATTAATCTCTTATACCGTTGATATGCATACGTAAAGAAGCTACATTAATTACACTTTAAGACTTCATCCCATATTTAAAACATTTATTATCGCATTTATAAGCTTCAGTAGCTATAATTTCCAAACACTAGCATCTGAATAATGGCAATTTACAAGAATATACATAACAAACTAAAATTTATCTTCATAACTATCCAAAAGTTTCTAATTATTTTTTTCTTCTTTATTTCAGGACGGATTTGCATACTTTAACAATTTAAATGATTTGGTTCGTTTTTACTCCAGCATATCCGGCCTTGACTGCAGATTAAACGTTCCGGCAACAGAATGTTGTCTTTTACGCTACGAAGCAATCTAACTGCTAATATTAGCAATTTGCTAGTTTAATATAATCTCAGGAGGATATTTATAAACTCTTACCTATTCGTGCATTTCTGTTGAAAACGCAATGTACGTTCTTGTCACAACCGAGATTGTAACACAAGAATTAAACGGGATTCTTTCCTCTAAAGTAGACTTAACTATCTAAGCAACTAACTCTAAGCACTCTTTAATCAACCAAACTTAGATTCGAGTCTTAGACGATAGATTACTCACGTTAACACAGTCATGGCATATACAATACCCGTTGTCTAAAACTGCGATTAGAATGCATACGACGTTACTACATACCGTACTTGCATGTGTAGTATTATTTCTATCAAAGATTCTCAAATTTTTGCAGACATATTGTTGAAAAACTTCTTGAATCAATTCTAATCCACACTACAATGACATTACTTACAGTACAGTACATTGGATACCTTTCAGAAAGCTACCGCATTTATAAAAAATGCTGACATGAAACCTATACATGTAATGTATGATATTAATATCCATCGTATTCTTTGTCACTAATATTACTTATGCTACAAAAAATTCATCATGCAAAGATCATATGATGTCTCAGTCCTTATTAATAAATCGATGAAATAATATCCTTCACTAATTATAATATAAATGCATTTATCGTTACTAATTCGAATTATATTAAAGATAGGACTATTTCACTAAGTTAATCGCGTAGACAGTGTTACATGATACGTATAGATTAGCTCTACTTCTTTTGTGCATATAATACCCATAGAACTTTATACATATTCATGATGTAGTATTTCGTCTACATATTACTAATACTAAACTTATAAGCATTCAACATAATGATTAATAGAGCGTATTTACTATAATGGAATGTTTGCTGGCCGGTTAGTGACCCGTTGAGAGAATACTATACAGTGTACTGTACAGTACAGTATGTACAGTGTAGCGAATTTCTGGCAGTACCGGTTCATAACCGTTTCGGAGCCATATTGAAAAGCGTTACCCACTTGCCACTAACATATGTGTCAGGATGTCAGGATAGCCATGCAATCAGTTCTATTAATAGTTAACTCACATAAGCTATTTCTATTATTGCCACAGATATTGTCCTATGCTAACTTTATAACGATTCCTAATTAATATATATATATAGAGAGAGAGAGAAAGAGAGAGAGCTCTACGATGAATATGAAATGTTTAAAAGATGCATTATTTACAACTCAACCACTAGTACAACTTGTAAAATATGCACCGTATCAGTAAATAAGCATAAAATTAATTTAAATTAGACCAAAGATATTCTACAATCTATAATCCCCCAAGAAGATCGGTTGACTACCACATTCAACGTCTTTAGCCTGGCCGTCTAATTTACGCTAATGTCTTTCCAGCCTGAATTCAATACGGCTGGAAGATAGTGATGAGCTTTGCGCATGACATTTTCCTATTCCTCACGTGATTACTATTTCTAGATAAATACCTATTAATTAATTTTAGTCGAATACTTTATCAACTTTAGTGAGAAAAGATCATGATAGGTAGCCATCTTGAGTCAACATCAAATATACGGCATACAACTGGAAATCAATAATATACTGTAGTACTACGTTATCGAGAAAGTTAATAAGCTGAAATAAATAATGAAAGGATTGCATACCTCAGATTAACTAATAAGATTAGTAATCATAAAATAGATCTTTAAATATCAGTTGAAATCTTTAGACCTTTTACGTCATTGGAGAGAATATCTCTTCAGGTATCATAGAAGAGTCGTTGTTACATATAGTCTTGAATAGAAATACATCAACGGTCATTAGCTTGCGCATATCGATTGACCTAGAATGTCAAAGAAAGAATCAAAACATGGAACCATCAGGTGACAGTATAGATCTATGTGCTCTTGTAAAAAGTTTATCGAGCTACTAAGAGCTAGCCATCTCGGTACTATTCTACTAAAAATCGATAATACGATTGTAAATTCGTTCTACTACCCACGGAAACTCCTTACTAGATTCTCACTTTATTTGTGATACTCTCACTTAATTCTTAAACAGAAACCGTCGAACTCAACTATTGTGCCTTAGAACGACTACCCCTATCAATATATCAAGAAAAACATTTTCATATAATCAAAACCATGTATCTTAAGTGTAATCAACTAACTGAATTGGTAAGACCTTTAAAAAGATCATTTATAATGCTAAGTAAATTCATAATCTTTAGCTTACCCAGATACATTTGATCCTTTACTAATTGATGGCATGATATGATCAATAAATTATTACCGAATTTCATACAGACACCTAGAATTGGTTTACTTCATCAACTTGTTCAATTGTAAGTCTAAACAGTGCAATAAATTATTCCATAATGTTTTAAATAATTTATAATATACAATTGGTCAAGCTTCTTCTCTGTTTTCAATTCTAACTATTGCCGCTGCATAAGTATTTCTCACTAAAAGCTAAAACTGTTCATATTTTACTGCGAGTAAACTCCTCCGTCCTCACGTAATGAGCAAAAATATTATTTTACTGTAATATCATCGCAAGAATTAGTCCACAATCGCCGTAATATCAACTCGCTAAACATTCAAGTTACTTGTTTATTGAACTCAATAATAACACTGGGCTCTTTTCCAGATATCTACCCTTAAACTATCTAACAGCTTTACCTTCCGGTTTGTAAGCATTATCAATTCTCATAGAACTTATTAGAAACTTTTAAGACTCCATAAATAAATTATACAGCATATAATACCCTATGTATTACTCTTACAGAAATTGGAAATCTTCGCAATCTACAAACTTTAGATGTAAGTTGTAATCAACTTCAAAGCTTACCGCTTAACATTGGGCAAATGGGTTCACTTCAAAGATTAAACTTATACAGAAACAAATTGCATGATCTTCCGTCAGGTAATCATTGACTAGTTGCTACCCATATTATTATTAATTATAGTGATAATATAATCTACGATATCATCAGAATGAAAAACGACCTACTGTATTTATAACTCGATAATTCTTATCGATAGCAGTATTACGCTAATGAAACATGTTTAGTATGAAATTAAATTGAAATCATATAAATAAACAATTTACACAAGTTATAGACTAACCCAACGTGCACAATATCTTAATTGAATTACAGAAATTGGCCAACTTAAGCAATTAAAAAGTTTAAATATAGCGAGTAATCAAATACGAAGACTGCCGGAAGAACTTGGAAATTGTAATAAATTAGATTGTTTAATTGCCGAATATAATGATTTGATACGACTACCAAACAGCATCATCATGCTTTCAAAATTAGAATATCTATCTGTGTCTGGTAACAAAATTACCGAATTGCCTCATGGTAAGTTTTACTAGCCAATGGATACAAGAAAAGGTCAAAGTTGCGCAAATTTCAAATTTGTAGTTTTGCCATTAACTTAAATCTCGGTCACGGAAATATTTTTTATCTCCTCGGAACAGATATGTCATCTATGAAAGCATTATCAGTTATTACTATCGATAACAATCAGCTCAGCTACCTACCAGCAGCTATTGCCAAACTACAGAATCTTCAATACTTCTCACTTCGTGGTAACGAAAAACTACACACTCAAGATAGGTTGCAAATAGTACTCGGTAAGTCGCATACAATAAAAGCAAATTCTTCAATTTAATTTTATTTTTGCTGTAAATAAGTGATTACAACATTACAAATTATTGTAAACCCCAGCTTTGGAAGAAGGTATTTTCCTATCAGTCAGATGTGAATACTTCATTCTAACTGTATATATGCATATCTAAATTGTACGATCAAGATAAACGTGCGGTCGTAATTTCGAATGATGGTGACGTTATAACTAATAAATCGCAAAAGGTACTGCCGCTAGTAGAATTAAGTATTAGGGCACTAAATGAAGGTGAGTAGAAGAGGCACAAATATCTAATTATAACGTTTAACCTCTCCCACTATGCATTATTTAGTCCACTACTCAACTATATACTAGGACAATATTTGAATTATTAGTTCTGTGTTTCACTAGATATCGTCGCTGCTTTTAACTGCCGTGACTCCCCCTTACCACAGCAAATTCTTAAAGATATGAAAGCCAAAGGTCACTGCTGGAAATGTGGAAATAAATTTTATCGCCACTGGTTTGCTAAATTGTCTAGCTTAGAGTCAATCACAAACGAAAATCGCAACTTGCAAGGCACAGTAATTATTCCGTCGGATAGCAATTGTGTTTATGGGTTTTGTACGTGGAACTGTGCAAAATTATTTTAATTTTGATAAAGAAATTTTAAAGATACAGACGCTAACAAATACAGATTATCAATTCATGCCTTGCACGATTGTATCTCGCTTAAAGAAGTAAATGATCTAAATCTGTGAATAGGGGGGTGAATCCACCGAAATATTTATGTTCGTTTATGGTATCATTGATCTGTATGATAAGTAAAGTCTGTTGATTACTATGTAAAGAACGAAAGAAAACCATAAAATTTCGAAGTGAATGAAGTGCTGCTTTTAATTCTTCTTTGTTAGACCTATTTAAGGGTGCAATGTGGCATAGGTAAAATTAAAGCTGTTGTAATTCTATAACAGAAGTAGCAATATATTAGTACATTTAAATGTACGCAAAATAAAAATATAACAGACATATACTTAAATCTTTATTTACAAAATTTTAGACATGCAGGGTTCTGACAGAACATACCACTTCTCTCCATTTGCACAAATACTTATTAACATGTCATAAAATAATATTTTAATGAATCTGATCAAAGAAAGTTTTGGCCTTTGAAAAGCACCCATCTAACTTAAACTATAACGTATTGGAGGAGTAGTCACGGAATCGCCATACTTGTCTTCAAACGAAACAGTTAACTCGACACTTTTTACGCTACTTTGCAACTTTAATAATTTCTTCATCCTAGAAGGAATAACATACATGTTAAAAAAACAAAATCGCTATATTGCACGCAATCTAAAATCAATTTTGCGTAAAGAAAGTGTTCTAAATTCATATCTTACGTTTGATCCCTTTTTTTAGCATGCCCAGGCATCACGGCCATATAAATGATCTTAACTCCATGCATGACCGCCGTAGCAGTAAGTTTATAATGATCCTAAAAGGAACAAACCATCTTAATAATGAGTTTAGTAATTTTATATAATTTACATAGATTACCTTGAACCACTGTATAAACTGTGACAATGTAAAAGATTCATCTCCTACAACATCCCATCGGTCCCACGACGTATACGAAATATCGTCACTATCAAGTCGTTAGAATATTTATTATCCATTTATGATCTGCATTTCGTTAACTAAAGATTTTAAAATTTTCTTAATGATATAAAACTATTATTTATAATAGTTACTTAATAGCTGTTTTATTTGCAGGTCCAGGTTCTGATAGGAGTACCAATGGTATAGCCAAATTGATAAACGCGTTTCGATAGCCATTTAGAGGTAATTGACTTACAATCTTGATTAATTCAGCCGTAACCTAAGCATTAACATGAATTAGTTATCGGTATCTGTCACGGTACGAACCACCGTGAAGAGTAAATGACTAAATTTAGTGGTTAACATATATATATATGGAGATAACTAATAATGACTTACAGTAAGGACTACGGTAGCTATTATTTTGTTACAGTAAATTATGTTGTACTGTAGTAAGAATTCTCATAAGGTAACTAATGCTAATTGATTATAGTCTTATGTCTTGTAACGCTTGTGATGAATATCCTGAAGACATTTAATTATCGATGATACTATAAATAATTCTGTGTATGGACATACTGTAATCTAATTATCTAGAATCGTTCAGTACATGTCTAAGATTATGACTAATTTTTGTATTAATTTAGCTATCCAATATGAACTAAATTCATGAACTGTTATAACTCATACATGATAGCAGCTGCCGAAGGGTATTTAAGCTCGGCAGATAGTTGAATATAAGAGAGTTCTATTGTTGTTTAACGTAGAAACAAAAGCGTCTAAATTCTTGTGAGTTAGTTAAGGGATACTGAATCCCAGAGACTATAGTAATTTAGAGATTTATTTTACGTTATCTTTGTCACGAAGCTGGTTGTGACGGTATCATATCTTTTTCAATTAATTGATTTACAAATTATCGATCCATATAATTGCTTACTAAACCAGCAACGGTAGCAGTTGTCGTAGCAATAGCGGGCACTATCTTTCCAGCAATTCTTTTTGTTTTTAGTCTATCAACAGTTTCAATTCCATACATCATAGCCCGAAGATTCTTTAAGAGATTTAAAATAGCTTTAAACAAATATAAAAATTTATACAGATTTTATGCATACGTATAAAGCTACTTGAAAGTACTTCGAAATAAATTTAGTTGAGGAAGCAATTTGTATTTTCACAAAATCACAATTTCAGACAAGATTACTATTCTCTTAAAACTACAGTGTGGAAATACTTATAGACTATATTATAAATACTAAACTATCCATTAATGATATAGCGTTAAGTCATTAGGCACAATTATAAGCATAGTAGTACATCAACTGAAATCGTAAATTTCATGAGATGATACTAACAGAAGCTGCTGTAATAAAGTCAATATGTCCATTTCCGTCATCGTCTTTTTCAAATGGATGAACATGCAGCGAAGGTATTACGGAAGCTGAAACGATGTATAATTATAATCAAAAGAGAATAATATCATGAACATAAAATATTTCATAGTTGTGCGTAATAGCGTAAAATTAACAAAATACGAACGATTCTCAGTGGATCCTGAGCTCTTTATAAAACTGACAACATCATGAATATATTTTTCAATTTTCGTCTCCACTTTTGTTATTTCCTCTTTCTTCACCGATTCATCAACAACAATTTCCTAGACAAATTCCAAAATATACCTTTACTTTTGATATCAGCACAAAAGAATATTTATAAACTGTACTCATTATAGCGATCTAATGCTAACCTTATTTGATTTGGTATATACAGGAATAACAGTGTCAGCAACGATAGCAGGAATAGATATCCGCGCTAGCTATTAATTATAAGTTCATCAAGAGTAAGTGAAATTATTAACAGCAACTGCAAAAATATAGAGCTCAAAAAGATCTACAGCAGGATGCACCTATACATATTCATTACCTGTTGATTATACGATAAGCCATAAACATCTGCAAGTAATCTAGCCGTTGATTCAATAAATGCTATATGACTACAATAATGTACATTTATTAGACGAACAATTGCAAAATAGCTTCTAATTTATTACTCACGTTTCGTTATGTACATCAAATTGTAGAGGAGCGGGAGGACGTTTAGGAGAACTCCAAAATAATGCTACACGTACGAAAATAAAATATATTAATACAAATTGCTTATGAAGAACTCGAGTAACAAAGTTGTATTGTGTGTTTCTTGCATAAAGGATCATATCTTACATCCATCAGAAAGGGTTGCACTTAGTGGGAACGCATCTAACAACTGACGAGCCTAAAATAGTAGAAACAATTAAACTCAAAGACGTACAAGGAACTAGGCCCAGATTAACTCCGGTACCCATATAAATACTTTACCTTATGATTGAAATACTTTTCGAATTTAATTCTGGCAATTCTGATACAATCTTCCCAAGTATGGAGCCTGTTATTTAACAGCTTCGCGACTACTACGATCCCTTGTAAACTTTGGTTTCTCTCAAGTTTCTGTTAAGAATGAGTAGTAGCGGTTTAATACATACTTGCACATATAACGAGGTAATAGCAATATTGGGTTCGTTTTCAGGTCATGTAAATGGCTTTGGAGTTCATTCGTATTTAACATGGATGTTAACATACATTACCTCTATAATTTCATTTGGTTGACCATGAATTGACCAAAATTTTGAATAAGTAGAAGGTTTATGTACCATAAAAGATTCAAACTGTATAAGCGCATGTTTTTAGTAAAATAGAGATTAATAAATTGACGGAAGATAATTACCAAAGTGATAAATTTTATCTTAAACAGGTTAACCTTATCTCTTGCCCATTGAATAGTATGTTCAATACGTGCTGGGAAAGATTTTAAGGTACAATAAGGAATAACAGTCTCATCATTTGCATCACGCTAGAGACATAACATAATACCATAACCGCAACGAATTAGTTTCATCATGATATTAGCATCGAATTCAAATTAATTAATCAATCAAAAACTTGCAGTAACCTGATCGGAGTAAGTCTCTGTTTCAAATGGTAAGATAACCTTCATGAATCGAAAAACAATCAAAACTTAACAGTGTACAGACAATTATGAAATACTGAACAAATTTATAATAGTTTTAGTATCAGCTCAGATAAGATCATAAAGTATTAAATAAATATACTTAGACTTATTTAACTATAAAAATTACCTGGACATGCCCTTTAGGGCCAGTCGTTCCAGAATCTAGTAGAGGTCGCTGATTACTTACACAACGGCTATTAGTTTAGCAGGAATCAGTAATTACTAACTTCTACAATCATAACATTGTAATAGTAATAAAGCGCCAGAACTACAAATCTTACCCATCCATGTATCGTCTAGCTTCAACATTATCAAGAGCATTTACAACGACGTGTAACGTTTTAAAAAATGAATCACAGTGAACACTCGTTTCAGTACTAGGACCAACTACAGTAAAAAAATATTAATTAGAAATGTTATAAACTTTAGCCACACTTAGAAAAATAGCCATATAGACAGCCATATTTTAATCGCAAATTCACGGATTGTACCTCGAAATTGCTGAGCCTCGATATGAATATCTGAGTTTTAGAAAGCGTAAAACTCTAGGTCAGATATTTTCGGCAATATAAAATATCACAAAATGATTCAGAGTCCTTTACGACAAACCTGGATTGATTACTCGAGTAACCTCTGCAGAACAAACTGCCTTCGATTTCTAAATAATACGCATGTTTGCTTAATTTAATATAAGTACTTAAGCTGAAGTCTGAAACATACTGTATTGTGATTTAAACTACCTGAATATGGGATTCTCTAAATAAAAATTGCCGATTTAGATTCGATTTTTCTATAAGATCATGATCAGTTATTGTCATTAGCCCATCTACGGAAGTAGCAATCCCTGTTAGTGCACAGTTCTTTAACATTTCACATCCAATTGCTCCACACCCAACCTGTAAAAGATATATAGGATGTCGTATACATTTACAGGCATGAAAGTCAATAACTACTACGCTACAAATATATATCGTGTAAACGTACTATAGCACTATTAAGTTAAAGAATTAGGTCATACTCATTTACCATAAACAGCCTCAACTTAGACAAGCGCTCGCAAATATCATTTCCAATACATATTCGTAGTCCATCATATCGATCATTTCTAAAAGTAAGCAATGGATTAACATTCATTAAACCTTAAATACATTTTTTGCTACTTTAAAATTAAAAGTTTACAATAATACCTTGGTAAAAACATAGAATTGTCTTTGCTTCCATCAAATAAACTTTGAGTTTCTAGGCACAACTGCGTGATAAGTTTAACAATAAGGTTTTGAAGATACCGCAAAAAATGACTTTATGGTTACAAACGTTGTACCCATTGTTTTATAGGTGCGTATTTATTAGTTAGCGCAATAAGAACTTCTTGGCCAACAATGCCGCCCATGGTTGCAACTAATGGCTGAAAACATCCCTGGCAAGTGTACGCCAACTGTGTAACTATATCAACATCTAATTTATCAACCTAAAGGTAAATTCAACGATCTTCAATTATAATTAACCTCTCCATCAATTTGACTACATATCAAATAAATATCAATCACCATGCATATAAATGATACCTTTGTAATCATGCTATCAATTATTGACAGTGCTATGTTAATGACTTGCTCAGCATCTTTAGTGTCCCTTTATAGATTTAAATTGATAACACCCATTTTTAAACTGAAATCTAAACCAATTCATCAAGCTACTTCATGTTAGAATGACGGTCCTTACTTCAACTAATGAATAACCTTAGAAACAGTAACTAATAGTTCGCTAATACAAAAACGTCATTGCAAGCCTACACGCAAATTAACAATAGCTAGATAAAGATAATTCATAAATTCATTGCAGTTAAACCTTATCCTTGGCATTCGCTTATAGCCATCGTTGAAGGTATGTAAGGCTCTTAAAGCAATTATACTTTGCAAATTTACCTAAACAATATAGAATGCTCTAAAATAAGTGCTGCCAGTCAAAATTGATGGCCTCGTTTCTCGAATCACGAACCTCAGGCTTGCTAAAATCTGTCATTGCAATATCAGGTTTATTAAATTGCGTTGATAGATCCTCCTTTTATAGCAAAATTTAAAATAGAAAAGCAAAAATGTGAGGATATCCAAACGTGACTAAGTTAAAAACATCCATTCAGATGGCCGACTGCTTAAATCTTACAAATTGCACATTAAACGGTATCTTAACGCGAACACATGTACCACCGTTGGCATACGACCCAAATTGGTCGGAGGTTGTATCACAAATGGTAAATTCGTCCGGACTGATCACTACAAAGAGCAAGAATCGAGAAAAATTTTGAGAACTTACCCATGCTACAGTACTAACATTATTACTGCCGACTAATACCTGTTATTTGTTCAATTCTATTATTTAATGCAGTCATTCCTTTAATTTCACGAAATTTTACGTAATCTCCAGTTGTTAGACCATGACGCACGCCATATATTGTCTTCACTACCGCAGGATTATCCTAATTTAAATAATTTAAGTAAAATTATTGCATTATAGTATATTTGACGATATAAGATCTCAGTGTCATCAGTAACCCTACTTTAGATACGTTGGATAGAAGTATTTCTTCAGGCTCTTCTCCATCTCCATCAATAACTTGAAAACTCTCACCAAAATCACAAAATAAGAAGGAGAATAATCCAAATACATCAGCTGAAATAAACTAATAAAGAGATGCATTAGCATTTCAAAATTGATTTGTGCAAGCGAGGAGTAATGACGAGTTATATGCAAGATAATTTAATTTAAGAATAAATATTATCAGCTAGAAGCACCATTTCATTTTTTGATAACTGTAGAATATCTCAATACTTACAGCAATAGGTGGATCTTGCGATCGACAAAACTGATCTACGACAACTTGTAACTCTAACGGACTTTCAGTTAAAACGACACATTGATATTGTAATAAGAACGATAGGTCACTTTCGCAATTGAATGGAGTAGTTGAAACATCCACTACAACATGTGGATTAAGTTGAGAGATGCTTTGAAAACTTGCCTTCGCTCTGTAAAATAGAAGATGGCAGTGCGAATGAAAGACATAAAACAACTTACGAATAGAATATTGATAACTTTTGATATGATTAATTAATTATAAAAATAAATGACAACTTATTAGCTCTGTATCCAACATAAGTGTATGATAAGAATTTACGTTTACGAGTATCTAGCAAATTAGTCAATTAGTTGAATTAATTTAATTAATCATTATCGATATATTGACTCCACATAAGTAAACCGTACCTATTCTCAATTTTTGTAATGTTTTCGGTATTTAAATAGAATTGGGTTCCAAGATCATAGACAGAAGCGTTTTTGACATCGTGAAGTGTTAGACCCTGCCACATTTAGATGTTACGATTTAGCCGTAGTATCAAATCATTTAGAATTATCCATCAGACTACTTCCCAAAAAGGGAAACAGTAGTATAGTAACTCTGCACATAAGGATAATACTTGTGGCTAAAATGGCAGAGAATAGTTGCCTATGGCTGCAAGACTTTCATTCTTTACAAAGACTGATACATTACGGTATGCGGCAATTCATTGCTATGGAATAATTTACCTTAACACCGGCCAACGTTACATTTTTTGCTTCGATATCATAGAGGACACCATGATGTTTTGATAATAGTTAATTATAATTAACAAGAATGAATGCTTAAGTCAAGGAAATGTCATGATAGATCGAGTATTTTACACTATCATCATAAGCTATACCTATTTCAACGCCAAGGCCTCCTAAACCGCTAAGAAATACCTTAGCCTTCGATAGTTGGCGCATAGCAAGATCGCCCAACATGTACCTTTGTCGACTGTCATTATCAAAATAGAGAAAAATGAGCACAGTAGTACTTACACCTGTCAATGGTTTACACCGTATATAGTAATAGCTATTCCTACAGCATTGACATCAGTAAAATGACATGGTCTACCACGTATAATATATAGCCTGTATTGAATTATTCACTGTTACTGTAAAATTAAATCGTTCTAACTAGTCTATCATTGAAATGATGTGTTCTTCTTGAACATCTTTTGAAGCATCACTGCACAGCGATGTTCGTTATGAATGCCATAATTGAGCTTGAAGGGTCTTGCTACTGTACCGGTAAGGTATCTTTAACTACTGTATCTCTTACCCATGCATGATAATATTTATTACCTATAAAATGAATCATCGATATCAACTTCTGTAGCCATTTTTGAAACTGTATAGCAGCAAATCACTCTTGTAAATATTTTCTATGTTGAATTTGGAGTTTGACGAATCGGAAGGTTCAATTTTCGACCAAGGCTCTGCTGTGCCCCTTTACCACTGCTGCACTTGTATATTGTACAATACCGTACAGTACCGCATAAACCATCTACAGTAAATTTACTGCTAGCTGACAGCTAAGTACAGTAGTTAGACTGTTCTACAGTATACAGACGGAGAGACCGATCAATGACTACTACTACCATGGATCATAGACTACTGAACTGAATGTACAGTACTGTACTGTAGTCTACAGTATGATCCATGCTAGTAGCAGTACTGTACACTGTGGACTATTAAATTCACAGTAGCAGTCAATTTACCAGTATTGGCCAATGGCCATACAGGACAGTACTAATGCTCTAGTGGTACAACGAACAGTACATACAATCTATGATGATTGCATCACCATAATTGAGCAAACTTAGATAAATAAAATATAGGGAAAATTATTAAAATAGAAGATCAATTTTTATAATATAATAACTGAAAGTGATTGCAATATTAGACTATTGTCATAGATGCAGTTACACCATTAGTATGTTAACCTTGGTACAAAAAAATCGATAGCCAACGCAAGGTTACCTTGATAGCAGTAGTTTCCCGTCCAGTCTGGTGGGTAATGGCAGCTATATCCATCCATTAGGGCCATCTATTGATGCATGTTCCATGATTCTGACACGGACTACTCTGGCAACTATTTAAATCTATCAATTTATTGGCAAAAGATGGGATAAAACCAATAAAATACTACCATATTCTGTGATGATTTTATCCTAAAATTATTTAAAATTCACCTATTATCGAACAGCAGGTGACGGTAAAGCCAACGTATTTATAAATAAATGATATCGATACCAATATCTTATTCAAATACATCATTAATGATAGTGATATTGTCTTAGAACTCGTAATTATTTGGCTTGAATATTAACTGTTAGAGCGTTACCTTGATAGCAACGATTTCCAGTCCAGTCTTACCTTGATAGTAACGATTTCCAGTCCAGTCTTGTGGACAAGTGTAGGTATAGGTGCCATTAAAACCATCAATATATGTGGCATGTCTATACAAACAAGGTGACAGGGCGCAAACACTACCATCTATAACTCTGATTGACAGCTAATTAACAAAATAGATTCAAAAATGTTATACAATTAGTTAGATTCACTATGGAATATATATAAATAGTGATAGATTAGCTACGATATATGTTGCACTTAAATACATGAAAAGAATTAAACACTATACTCGTATGTACATACATGATAACTGCATGATAGTGCTTGTAATACTGTAGGCGACAAGATTGTAAAAGGCTGACTAATAATTTGCTAATTGTAGCGCGAAGTATAAATTGTAATCAGATCTAGGTGTAACTACACCTATCGATGCTTTGGAATATCGTTAATAATAAATATCAGTTATAAATCTTACTCACGAAGTAAACTCATTACTAAAAACATATAAAAAACACTTCTGTAGTAGATTCAGCTAATTACTGTATGATCTTGTATCAAGTTAGGGATTTACTCAGATTTTGAGTTAGGCGATTGCGAACCTAAGAGGTTGTAAAACCCAAGCTTTAAAACTTCAAAGAACTAATTTATAGATGTAAATACTTCATAATGATAGAATACCACTAGTGATAAGTAATCTACATCTATTACCCAATGATGGATTGAAGGATGCATAAAATTTTATTAAATATATTATTTATTGTAATCACGAAATCCTTGAAACAAATGTACAGTACCATGAAAATTGTATTGACCAGTTTACTGCCAAACATCGACTATACTGCGAGCTGTTGTTCAATAATGATGGCAATACAAATTTCGATAAATATTTCACATTAATTTCATATTTATTCAGGATTTACTGTATAACAATGCCTAGCTAGAGTAATAACCAGAGTAATTAATTAGTAATATTTACTTTTATAATTTTTAAAATTTAACGGTAATTATCAGTTTAATATCTCACTGTTATGCTTGTGCGATAAATGAAGTTATCAACGTTTTCATTTTTGTATAAAAGAATTTAACTACAGAAAGAGTTATTTTCCAGCCAATATAATATGGATTGCCTTCCTTATATATGAGTAGAAAGATAATGAGCAAGGCTGTAACTCCCTTGGGTTCCATGGTAGGTGAAGAGATTAATTTTTTTAAGTAGTATCCGGAATTCAGACCATATTAATGGTGAGCTAGAATTTACTACGATCAAGAATTAACCTTTAAATGTATTCAAGAATTTATTGCCATTCTAGGCTAAGTCTTAGAAAGTAGTTATAGAACAAATATCCTCGCAGTGGCTTTAACAGTGAATTTTCCAAGGATTTAATATTATCTGCAACGTACACTAAAGCAGCCTGAAAGACAAACAAGTGTACAGCCCTATCAAGTTTCTACAGTCTCATAAGATAATTTATACTATTCTAGTGATATAAAATCATAAAATTGGATTACGTTGCGATTATTGACAGTTAATAGGAATATGCATGCAAAATACAGCGGCAGCATATATTTGATTTGCATAAACTGCAAACCAAATACTGGTACCTTTGATTATATATATACTGTATATTATGGAATATGATGCCATCACATCATAATTAATATTGATTACGTACACATGTGTTGTTGCATTAAATTGACTAAATTGAATTTGAAATTTCAACGTTTTCGGTTTCCGTCTATTGAAATTTCTTTTACGAGCTGTGTATAGCTTTTTACAGTTAATGGAATACATATCTCCTATAATATACAGCGGTGGCATAGTATAGAGGATGTAATTTGCTTAATGATCTTAAACTTGATATATTTCGTATTAATTACTATATACTAGAATTCTTTATAAGACTTGTACTATGACTGTCGCTAATTAGCAAGCTTACTCATAAGAATAGTATCGTTCTTATTTATAGCTACAGTAATAACGTATGAAAAACTAACATATTTGCTATAAGATACAGTAGCTGCATAGTACAATTTGATTTACATGTGAATAGCAAATTTGATCTTAATACATCAGATATCAATTACTAGAGATAGAATAAACTAGATTAAAGGCTTTAGTATTTGTTTTAATTACTGTGTCTTAAACTCTCAGCAAGATTTATACTATAATAGTTTATAATTAACAAGATTGCAAGTGCCCTTTAGCCTAAAGGGTCTGATATGGTATATTTTTACTTATTAATTTTCATTTGAAATTTTTATCTAGTATGCGCGTAGAGCAGCATTACGGTAATGTATAGAAGATTGTATTTTGTATAAAACAGTAAACTTGATGTCATTGGATCGATTCAGAGTAGCTATTAACATCGAAATTGTATCTAATATTAGCGACGTTATATCAAGACTGATAAAATGTCGTTTAAACCCGTCAAAGGAACTAAAATCTTTCGCGCAATCCATCAAAGTTATTACACCGAACTAAAATAAATAGTTTAATTGCAATGATACTACGCATATCACGTGGCAAAATGACGTTAGTAAGAATTAAATTTTTATTCTTTAATCCTATCATATAACTGCGGAGCAGAATATGCCAGAGACTGTCTAAAGCTTCTTATCCATTAATTAATAAAATTGAATAGCAATTAAATGGTTTGTTGAATTTGAATTGAATAAATAGTGCAATATGGAAAACCGTATAGGAATATGAATTAGTCCATGGTTATCCATGGTAACAAGCCATTGATTGCATTACAATAGAAAGAATAGATCAAATAATAAATCACATCTGTATTACATTAGTGCAACTTTGTTTTGGATCTTAGAAACAAGGCAAATACTATTGATCTCTTGAGCAATAATCAAACTACAACAATCTCGCTTTGATCCACATTATTCTTTGCCTTGACATTAATGTAATCTTTTGGTTATTTGCAGCTATTTTTTGTAGTAGGAAATTGATCTAGACCGAACGCTCATTAACTTGAATAATTACTTCTAAATTAGACGTACATTACTTGATGACCCATTTTACTAAGATTATGATAGCATTGAGCATTTAATTTAAGTAATTCAAAATGGAATAGACACTGCTGATATATTCTACCTTTGATAATTAATTAATGGTATCCACCAGGCGTTAACGATAATTTATGAAGAAGAAAATCAAGATATCTAAGCTTGCTTTTAATGCTTATTAGTTTAAAATTACTCAAAGAGGATAGTGAATACAATATTGGTTTAACTGATAAAGCTACTTTAACGCTAATTTAAACGCTATAACAAGATAATAAACTTCACGCAATTGTCGGTGAGTACAAGTAAGTCGTAAGAATAATCAAAATTATTTTTTTCTCGCCTTTTTTCATTATTGTTGAAAATTTTTTACAGTAGATAGAAATAGTGCTAGAATCTTAATAATGCTGAAATTAGCGCAATATAGAATAATTAGATTTCTTCACTTTATTTGCCGCTTAAAGTAATTGTGAACTAAATTAAATCGGTCTAGCTATAGGTAATTTAGTTTTTTTTCTCTTATTTAAACTACGTAGTGCGATCGATATTCTGTTAAATTTTATATTATTCGGATGTTAGGATTAGTGTGTTGTTAATAGAAGTATTTCTTAACGGTAATGTAGTAGAAAGTAACAGTGAATGGAATAAACCGGAAAATTAATAACAAAACCAGTCAGGATTCGATTAAAAGTTTTTTATTCGAGTTGAGTGTTACGATTGATCATTGTAAACTAATGGTCAGATATAGTAAGAAAAAGGAAGCAATGGCAGATTAAACTTCAAGTTGAATTGTTTCCTCTTTCTCTCATAATGATATACAAGTTAGCCTTCAATTTGAGTCTTATTTTTCTACCTAATCACATTTGTTTATTTAATTTCAATAAAAAGGCTGACAAGGAGCTTAATGATGGCTTCTCAAAAATCTTTAATGAGTCAAGAAGAATTACAATTTCGATTGTCTAAAAAGGTAGCGGAATTAACCAAAGTGGTCCACTTATTATTTACAAAAAATCGCGAAAAGGAGTTGGAAGTCGAAGCTGTCAAAGAGGCCTACGAGAAAGAAATTGCTATTGTGATTGCTGATGCTAAAACAAGAATCAGTAAGTTAGAAAATGATAATATTCAGCAGCAACAAGCTCATCAGAGTGAATTACAGCAACTCCATGAAGAATATTCGCAACAATTACTGGAGCGAGATGAGGCTTTAAATAAAAAAGATTTATCATTTATTGACCAAAGAAATCAACTAGTGCGAGATAATGAATCTTTAAACTTTGAAGTTAAATCGTTGAGGGAAGAACGTAATAAACTCATTCAAAAAATGAATAAAGATATTGGCGAATTAAGCAGCGAACGTGACGATATTGATATTAAACTTAATCAAGAAATTGAAGATTTAAAGCAAGAGCTGAAGAAAGCCAAAAATAGAATACATGATTTAACCGAAAATTTAAAAGATTCAAGTAAAGATACAACCCAACAGATAGAATCATTGACCAAGGAATTAAACGGTTCGATGCCTCGTAAAATATTCATTTAGATTATAATGTACTGTGGTTTTACTAATCAAGTTGTGAATGTAATGTTTACCAATACCTTTTAGTTGAATCGATTGCAAGTTAATCAGTGTAGATCAGCTAAAACTTACCATTACTCTATTAATTAATATTACAGAAGTAAGACAAAGTAAAGAAGCCAATCAAAATAAGGTGAAAAAACTTGAAGCTGATATTAAAACATTAAAGCGTAAGCTAGAAGATAAAAATCGAATTTCACCTAAATCAGAGGTATATCGAGTTACGCAGAAGGTAAGTCACTTGTCATAAGTCATATTGAATGAGTTTCGACTTGCTATTTGATAATTTTGGAGCATCTTTAACGCTAATATTTGTTAGCCATCCTAGAACATGATAACCATATAACTGTACGCTTGTTACAATTTTTTCTCCCTGAATTAGTCTACTGTTGTTCCAACTTTATACAGCAAAGTAAAACTTTGTAAAGGGATGAGCATTTGTATGAAACTTTTTTAGTCATAATTTCTTGCTCTAGTGTACTTTATTTAATATCATAATCGCAGTAAAAAATGACCCTTCAAATAGTACTTTTAAAAACCTTTAGGTAGTATTTTATCGATATAGTCTGTTGTCTAATAGGATATAGAACATTAAAGTATTCAAAGATGTATTCCAGAAAATTTTTTAAAATGTTGCTTTAGTCTAGTATGTTGTACAATATAATCGTAGAGTCTAAAATTTTTTAAGGAGAACATTTTAAGGATTTTCAGTCTAGACCGTTTTACCGCTTTAATTTACTGTTTAGTATGATATAGATTAAAAAAAATTGAAGGTGCATATTTAGAAACTTTCAAGCTTTAAGTCACTCTGCTCCATAGATAGAGAAGACCTGGACCCCCGCGAAAAATAATAACAAAAAGATAATAAAAGGAAATAAAAAATGAAACACTAAAAATCGGATATATACGCCGCGCGAGCGCAAAGAAATATATATATCGTTTCGACTCTGAAATTCTCTATATATATTTATGCAATAATGTATGCGCGATTCGCGATTGGTCCATTATCTTTTTGTTATTATTTTTCGCGGGGGTCCAGGTCTTCTCTATCTCTCCATCGCCTAAGATGGTGTACCTTAAAAATTTTTAGCTCAATTTTCTTTAACTTTAAATCACTACATATTATAATATGAAGAAAAAATATCTTTCAATCTGAGGAGCTTGCTTGAAAGCTTTTTCAAACTAGAAATAGTTAGAAAACACCAAAATGATTTCAGTGGTTCAGTTTAACCCATTATCAAGTTAATGATGTTAATTAATTATGTAACAAACCAAACAACGCTAATTGATATATGCTTCAATTTCTTTTATCTATACAGTACGAAAATGAAATAGCCAAACTAAAGAGGGAAATTCAGAAATTCAGGATGGAGCTTTTGAATAGGGAAGACAATTACAATAGGGTCTTTGCAGAACAACAGCCCATCTTGATTGACCAAACGACGATCAAACTGGTTAGTAGAAAGCTTTTTCACACCCTTTAATTAATGACTTCATAGTTAAGTGGAATATGCTTCAAGATATAGTCATAAATATTTCTATTATCAAATGACTATCAATTAAAGTTACAATAAGAAATTGCATTGGATTTATACTGTAATTAAGAATGATTTTAGTTTTAAGTTGTGATTATAAAACTAAGTAGTCCACATAGGCTGGATAGCATTCATAAAATTCTGCCCTATAAACATTTTTAAAGTAGTACCTCTGCTCAAATGCATTCTTATTTCTTGACTAAAAAATCTACAAAAATATCATTGATTCTAAATGATAGCAAGTATGATTGTAAAGAAAACGATAGAATTCTGTGGACTTTGTTTCGTTTTGACACTCTTTCTTTTTACACAAAAATATTTAGTTGTATTTTCTATCAATTCTTTCTATAGCCAAACTATCCTAGCCTACAACTAAGCATGAAATCAAGAGAAAAAATCTCCAGTTTGCCATCGTTAGATGCTACCGCAGCGATTGTTGGGAATAAATATAGCAAGAAGAGATAAAAAAAAAAGGAGCATTGGCTCCAACTTACGAAACGATTATTAAATGAATATTGAAATATACGTTATCTATAGATAATTTATATTGGTCAAAAATGATCGTCATATTAGCCATTCTAATTAATATATAGCAACATTTTGATTTATAAACATTTTATTCAAAATTTACATCACTATAATCTACACGTAAGACAAAATTTATAATTAAAGATGATACATTTTTCCTAACTGAAAAATCGAAAGTGTCAATGATTTCTCAATGGGAAAAGTGGCTATGCAACGTATAACATACGACCAGTTCTCAGTACATACGTACATCTTAAATGTAACGCCCATCTTGAGTTAATAGAAGTCAATTTTTTACAAATAGTTTATTAATTTATGACCTCTATTCTTCAATTAAAGATTCAAATTTCTACTATCTGTAATATTTGATTGTCTCATTTTTGTAACTTGTAAAAGTAGAATAGGACAATAAAAAATCTTACTGACTATAAATCCTTGTAAAAGCCTTTTTAAAAGTTTTGTTATCGCTAGGCCGTTGGATCTGTATCAGATTCTTCGTATATTTCTAACAGATAACTTAGTCATTTTGTGGATATTTCGATACGTCATGAAGTCAAGGTTTTGAATTTTCCTATTTACGCGTTTCGAATAGCTAATGTACGTACTCAGGAAAGATGATCGTTTATAGCGAGATTTTGTATTTTCTGAAGTTAGTTAAAGTAATCGCCAGGTGTCTAATTCACTTCTAAGTTATATACGCACTATAGTGCTGTGTTGCTGTAATGTTCATTAAATATTTCAATATACTACTGTATATATATATATTCCACCTATTCTACACGCAAGTTCCGAAATTAGTGAATGTCTGAAATTTTTTTGTAGATTTCCAAATTGGAATATTGTAATTGTATTAGTGACTACATCATTCAAAGCATTTGGAATGATGCGGTTTTCATACTGAAGATTCGTTTAATTAATCTTGAAGTAAACTGGCATTTTTCGCTAGAGTGATTTGTACGTCATATATGCCATATACGTATTACAGCTATACAGTAGTATGCTGTGCTTGCGTAAAGTTATGGACAGACTGCCAAGTTAACCAAGGCCGGAATTAACATTTCAATCCTATCTATTTATGGCCTTTATTTACACCATCATCAGTACTTCGGTAGATTCAGTAGTCATCATTGCTACTGGTAAATTGGTCAAATTTGAATAGTTATTCGGGCATTGGCCAGATTATAACCTATACTCGTAAAAAAATGAAATTTAGCGAGGAATATCATTGTGAAAGGATGAAAGGTTTTATGAGCTACCTGGTCTAGATTTGGGCATCACAATAGAATAGGCAATGTACACAGTTTGGCACAGAATGCTGCTGGAGAAGGGCAGGATTTGCATCGCTGTAGCTTAAAATGTTTGAGAGATGTTGCAGTTGCAGGAGATAGCCGTCAAACTATGCAATTTGGCAGCGAAATCCTTCCTGTGGAAGGGATTTCCACACAGGTACAGTACAGTACAGTCAGGCCACCTTATTGTTGCAGATAGTGTTGGATATTAATTACGCTCGCTGTTTCATTAGCTTTTAGATAGAATGTTCAATATGCAGTACTGTACAAATAATGTATCATCGTTTAAGCTATTTACGCTGAGTATCTGAGTAATCGGGGTTATTATGGCTGGGCCTACTGTACAGTTGTACAGTACAGTATTACAGTGTACATGTACAGTACGTAGTTCTACAGTATTACAGCATACAGTACAGTGTACTGTATACCTATTTTGAATGTTCATGGCGAATGTGCACTTGTAGGGGGTTTTTGTCTTAAACTTGTACTATTATTCGCTCTATTGTTCAGTGTACAGTATCTAGCTAGCATTGTATCTACCGTGCGTACACTGTACTGTACAGAATGAGACCGCTCCGTATACGGACGCTCGGACTTGGACATCGACTACCAGCCACGCCTATGCCACACCTACCCACAACAACAGTACAGTACAAAGTACTGTACCTCTACCTGTTCACGCTTACTGTACTGTACTGTACTGTACAGTACAGTACTGTAGGGGCTTTTCTGCTACAATGATACGAGTACGGACGGATGGGATAGATGCAATGGGCCCGATGATGCAAGTGGATGAAGATCGCTTTCATAGACTCGTTGCGCTTGATAGTGTGGCAGTATGGCGCTTGGTAAGCAACGGGGCAGTTAGTGTCGAGCTGAGGGTAGAGTCGAATGTACGACGATGAATACGATACGGTAGAGTAATACCATCAGCTTGACCTCTGTATCAATATTGGCGTGCTACTGGAACGTATCAAGTCAGGCTCCAGTCGATATGCTGGACGTAGTCGACGGTCGACCTGGATCAACCTCCGTAAGCAAATGCAAATTGCTCTCGCTTGACCTTTTTCCCATCTCCGCCACACTCCTCGTAGCAGCAGATTGTAATCCATCATGTCTTATGCAGAATTCTACGTCAAATATGCAGCTCAAACAGCCGGAAGAGATAAACTTTGCAGGTAAATGATTGTAGATTAGTATAGATGGGAGAATAAATACTTATCCATATTGAAGGGTTTGTGTTGTGATGCATCGACTAGCCAGGCATTTTGGGCATCAGCTTGTGGACATTCGTTTGCGTGCAACACAGAAGGTCCAGCAGTTTTTTATTTTTTTTCCTCTTTTTGCCTACAAATGTTCCATTTCTAGTTCACCAGAGAGTGAAACTAGGTTATTGTATCAATCAATCAAGACATGGATTGCTTTCTTCTTCTTTCAAACTGAATTGTACAGTAACATCAAGTGTACTCTACATTGCTCTGTAAAAAGCAATACGCAGTTATGGAATGCTTTCATTTTTCTACCCTTGGACAAGTTTATCGATGTCCTTTTGGCGTCTTGCCAGTATAATGTCAGCTTGTCTTGACATGTTAACTTTCAAGCAAGACAGTTATAGTAGATATAGCTCAACGATAAAGTGCTTTAACCCTTTGTATGCTTTACGATAGGATTCGCTATCACCAACGCATCATTTTATCGTCTTAAATTTCAAATGATCAGATGTCTAATTAATGTAAAATCAGAGGAAAAAATGCATGAGAGGCTAGTTCTGATATTGCAAGCATGCTTTAGAATGGATACTGCATTGTGTGATGCCCTAATAGTTGAGGATAATGACTGTATTACCAAATGACTTAACAAGCACGTTCAATTAACTGCACTGTAGAATACATTGACGAGTAGATGCAATCGATATGAACGCGCTTGTTTTTACATGTCGAAAGCAAAAATACTGTACGACAAAGTTCTCTTTTACATCTCCAGTAAACTGTAAACAACCTACTGATGGAGCATCGTTAAGTTTGCTTTCAAAATGGATGCTACCATCATCGATATTAGACACTATTCCTATTCCATTTCTGCAACGCAAACGCTGCGATGAATTTCACCATCTTGATAGTACTGTAAGTAATATAGATATACTAATACTTCCAGTATACCATTTAATGATCCAGTATAACGGCATATTCACTTTATTGTACATGTCGAAAGTTATCCATAAACTCACGGGTCGAATTGAAATAGTTTCACCACTGTAAGTGTATTCTATCTCAACTTGACATTATTATTAAAATCACCAATACGGTAGCAGCTTCTTTATTGATTTGTTTTGTTTTCATTACTGTTCCTTTTCTCCTCCCCTTCAATCCTAAAAATTGAGAATCCACTGTGAAGCTACGATATGACTGCTTTATATTCGCAACACAGATCTGCTACGAGATTCGATGTCAGCTACAAGAATCAGTTTTTACAATTGGAGATTATTACCGTACAAGTCCGTAGTATACGACAGCAAGATACACTCGACACTCTTATAATAGAGATACGTCCAACACCCAGTGCGGTATTTTGTTTTACTGTTATAAACATGTATAATGATCGAGACAAGACAGTAATAGCCAGCTGATGGAATAAATATGAAGTATGTGTACAGTAGTATTTATCCTATTGTACTTCTAGTTTAAAATCTTACGAGAAAAATATCTTTCTAGCCGATTTTGCTACAACAGGCAAGCGAAACGACTACCTCGTCCACTTTTTTTTTGTCATCTTTCCCTATGAAATGCTGCTATTTGATCGTAGCAGTTTTAGCATAGAATGACGAATAAGATCAACAAATTATAGTACTTCGGTAGTTGTAGAACCAAACAGTACTCCGGTAGTTGGGGAACCTCTCACCTCCATTGCAGCAATTGCAAGTTTATAATAAAAATAAATAATAACATTTGTCCGTACGGGCACGCTGAACTGATCGACTACGTTCTTCCTGTTGACTTTATAGAGTCGTCCAATATGGCTCTAAAATAGCCGCTTGGCTATTGGAAGGAAATCCTAATAACGCCAAGATGATTGAAGTCATCAATACATTATCTACAAGTTTAGCTATGGCAAGGAAAGGTATGTAGTACTGTGATGCATAATATATGCTGGCATAATAGGCACGTGTACAGTAGTGTAATAAAGAAAGTTTCATTAAATTAAATTAAATGAATTGGACCTAACAGCGAAATGCCTTTTCCTCTCCACAGTCATTATTTCCATTTGCAAACTTAGTTATGCCATTTCAGCTAGTAGTTTTACTACATCAATAGATCCAGTATCAATACTGTAGGACTATTTGTATTGTGTTACTTCAACTTGTCCTATATTAACAAGTTTGTTTACGTTTTAATACAAAAGTTTTTCGCATTGGTAAACCCATCGATGAGGTCCTGAATGCCTGGAAATGTTCAGGTTTAGGCGATCTTCTATACAAGCTGACCCTAACCGTCTCTCATGTCTGCCGGGCCCTATATCTCTTCCATGATCACCTGGTCTGGCTGGCTCATGTTGGTGTAGGATCTTTAGATAAGAAAAAAATTACACTGCTGGCATCTCGTTTTTGGCTGGCTGCGTTGATTACAGCTTTATTGCGGGATATCTACGAAATGATAACGTTATTCTTCAACCCTATAAAATCACGCAATACGAGTGGTGATACTGTTAAAACTATTGGTTTTATACCTACTTTGTTTGGCCGTCGAAAAGATTTATTGCTCGATTTTATCAAGAATGAATGTGATCTTTGGATTCCTATGACTCGTTTAGGTTATTCCAATTTTTCTTCCGGTATGATTGGTGTCTTTGGAGTCATATCTTCCTTAATCGGAATACTCGTACAGATAAATAAGGACATTAAATTGAGCCCTTCCTAAAGTAGGCGCCTATTGCATAAATCATATTATACGTACTTCATTAGCATCACCCTGATAGATTTGACTAGTTACCTAGCCAGTTTGCTTAGTAATTATTTCAACGTTTTGTAAAGCACTTTTTAAAGGCTGCTCATTTTCTTGCATTCTACGTGGCTTGGTTGCATTTCCAAAGGAGAAAGATTACAAATTGTCACAGTAACAGCTCGGAATGTGAATTTTAATAATTCACCATACATATATATGAATCCATAATGCTATTAAAATACTACAACTTAAAATGAAGACATTTAACTTATGATAGATCTTAGCTCTAGCGATTTCGAATATTCTTATATAGATTATTATTGCTTAGTTAACTGTTTAATTTGGTTGATGCTATAAGTGTACTTGCCATGAAATACCAAAGTATTCGTATAACCCTTTGGGATCATTAATCCCGCCGTAGCTTTTTAGTATGGACGTTTAAAAGTGATTAGTTTTGAAATAAACTGAGATCTATTTGTAATCTGTTAATACTTTGGTTATCTAGCCGCTGGTACTTATTACATTGTATACTTGGAATGAATAACGTTAGAAAGTGCTATACCTTAACTATGGTAGTGATTTAAAGATGACAACACTTTTAAATCATCATATTTTACTGAATGTGTTTCTGAGCCATTCTATCAAACAAGAATATTGGTTTAAGTTATGTATCAAGTATACACTTATTATATATTAGAAGGACAACATAGTATTAAATCTACAGAGCATATGCATAATAACTATCACTAGTAGTTACTTATGCCTGCTAGATTAATGTAGCCTTTTGCTGAAAATGTATGAACGTTACTTTAGGGTCGCTATTAATATAGAGAAACTCGAAATAAAGCTCTGTTTTGCTACTAGACGTGCAATCAAAATTTCTCTGCTATTCATATGGCCAAGATCTGTTTTATACAAGTATTTATGCATCACGTAGATTAGATTAGATGATGATTTGAAATGTGTCCAATATATACAACAATATGCTGCATGACTACAAGATATCGTCAATATCTGTGTCATACTTAAAATGATCACGTTTACGGAATCATCTATCTTCTTTTTTACAGAATCAGGTTACCAATATTAGACTTTAAACGCGCACGTCACACACAGAAGTTTATTAACGATATCATTTTTCTTGATGATTAAAGTTTAACTTATTTATAATGAGCCTTTATGTTGTAATCGTGTAAGCTTAGTATTGTACTATATAGATTAAATTAAATAGCAATAGCACCATTAAGCTAATGACCGATTAAATGTTAGTTCTTATCAATATAGCAAATACACATAAATAACTCTGCATTAATCCACTCGAATTAACGTAAGATTTAGCATAACTGTATGACTGTACTGTACATCAAAGCAAAAATCGATTAATTCAGGCGTTAAATAAATTTTATTCTTTCGTTAAAGTGTAGTAAATTAATGACCACGATATCCAGTTGAATATTAAATACTGTACTTGTAATAAATCCTCCGATATTGTAATACCGTATTTGAGGTAGTTGTCATCTTTGTGCAATGCAAGCTAAAGTACAAAACTATTAAAAACGTACAGAAACTCTGACTGAGACAGTTCTTTATTAATCATAAGTAGTGTAAAAATTTTTTACGTAAAATAATTTAGGGTGCTATTATACTGTACATACAAATATAATATATATTGTGTAAAGCAGTTAAGCATGAAAGTATCACTTATATCAATTTAATCTAGTAGTGTTTAAAGAAGGCTCTGCTAATCTTATGGAAATGATACTACTGTATATAGGAAAGTGTTCATGAAATAATAGTTCCGTCTCATAAATTATAAATATGATGTTCTTGAAAGATAGTTCGGACAAATTTATACAGTACCATACATACATGTATCTTAACACTATCGGATTAAATAAGTGCCTCCATGGCTATTACACTCTCCTTTACCGATCATAACGTGGCACTATTGTCTCAGGTAACGTTCGAAATTTAATCGTTCCATCTCCTCCTGATGAAAATAATTGTCCATGAGGCAGGAGAACCAGCTTTGTAACGCCAATACCTGCAGTCTTGAAAATCCCGCTTCTTGTGTGTATCCCGTTAAATTTACCAAGTTCATCATGTGAGGACATATTCCAAACCTATTCATTTTTAAGAATGTTACTCACTCTTTCTTATATCATAGAAAACTTTAAATTTATATAACTGGACATCTAGTATACCTTAATATCACCATCCGAGGAACCAGTGATGAAAAATTCTTCAGTTTCATCAATTGTCAAACAATTTATTGTAGCATCATGCGCAAGGAATGAATATCGAAGCTGACGCTGACGCACATCATAAACAGCTAAGAACAAGTCGTCAAGGAATATAATATAGCTTAAAATTTGGCTTAATCGAATTAGTATGTAAAATATAACTTGTAATTAGGATACATATATGTCCCCTTTTGCCGCCGGTGATAATAACTTGCCGCATCGGAGCATAAGCTACAACACCAGCACCATTTTCATGACAATTGAAGCCTATAAATTAACGATATAAAAAACAGGAACAGTGCATAGAATTAACGTCTTTGCCAATCACTTCGTTAGCGAAAAACTTGAAGCCATACCTTTAACTAGTGCGCTTCTAACAGGAACAAGTGTATCCCACAAACACAGATTTCTGTAAAGGTATAGTTCCAGAAGTCAATCGTATTGTACTATTAAGATAATTGATTAATCCCATACCTTCCATCCAGTGACTGACCAACTGTAGCAATGAAGCTGGATGATCCAACGAAAGCGAAATCATTTGCCGCTTTATGGCATCGTAACATCTACCCAAAAATTCTACATTAATTATCTTGGTCGATTCCAAGAAAGGCAATTTAATTAATATGCATATAATAACAAGAATGTGCCCTAAGTACGTACCATATATGGCTTCGAATTCGACGAATTGCCTGTAAGTTGCCAAAGACTCAGGGTTCCACTGCCATCAGTAACACCAAACTTGGAGATAAGAATAATTTAAATTAATTTTTAAATGTTTAACTGTTTAATTCGTGTCCAATTCAGATCTATAATACGATACTAAAATTCTTTTATATCGGTAATCAATTACGTGCCAAAGTACTGTACTCGCATATTCATACTGTTCTACCTTATTGCCTTGAGGCGTAAAATGAATTCCAGTTACAGGCGAAGAATGACTGAGAGATTTTCTAGCAGTGGATAAACAACGAGCATGACCATATTCCCATAATCGAACACTGCCATCTTGTGAGCCAGAAATATCTATTTTTTGACCAATAGACTATTATTATTCTGTATTTTATATAACATTTTACGAGACTTATGATTGCTTTAGACCAGGATCTTATACGATACTCACAGAATGGTAGCTGCGGGTGTGAATCTGTTCTACGCGCTAATTGGGATGGTCTCTTCAAAAGCTAGAAATAATTGATAGCACCTGTTTAGACAATGTGTATAAAGCATGCAGCAAAAATGTAGTCATACCACATTAGTTGCTTTCCCACATTGCAGAGATTCCGATGTATCGGATGCAATAGGTAAGAAAGCCTGAGACTGTCTATGCGAACCAAAATTTACAGAAGATTGATTATTTGATTTAATAATAACGAATTCATCCGCTCCTGATAGACTCAAGGAAGATCCAGTTCTAAAAATTTAGCACAGGAGGAAGACATTAATCATATACATATTAAGAAATTTCAATTTCTCTTCTCAAAATATGAAATCAATTTTAAATATTACCCTTGATTAGCGAGACCATCATTATCATCAATCCAAGTGGATGTATCTGGACATAATATCGGTGATACGTCAAGTTCAATTAGATCCTCTTTATCAGCTACGACTATACAATTACGATTCCCGTTATTTAAAGAAAATGAATTCATAGCTTCGGCGCTCTTGAATAGTACAATTTCTTCATCTTGACCACTGCTGCCAGCATTATTTCCGGTAGTATTCGTACTTTCTGTGTTACAACTCTCTTGATCCTATGAAAATTGACATGATAAGAAAAATACGGCAATATTTAAATCATGCTGCTAATGGATGCAACTAAATCTTCAATTTCGTAACGGCTAATTTTATTTTGTATCAATTAAAATTCTTTCGTAACTTAGGTATATCTTATCGTACGAATATGCTACTACTTCGTAACTTACAGTACTATCTGTTCCTGTTTGCTGTCGGAAAACGTAATCAACAAAGACACTTAGAGTCTCTTTCAGTAAACATTTCCACAGTCTTCCCTCGGCACCTGCCTTTCGGTTATCACTAAAACGAAATTGCTTAAGGTTTATATGCAAGCATAACGGCATAATTTTTAACTCTTGTAATCTATTTACCTGAAAGGTGTGTTTAAAGGCTCAAGGAGGCCTTTGTACTTAAAAACTGCAACATCTCGCGATTTATCCTCTTGGATTGGAGTAGCGACAAAATTGATGAAATTAGACGGCGGACCGTTGAAAGCCTCCAAATTTTCCAATAGCACGCGTTGCCAGCGCTCTAGCATTTTCATCGTATTAAATAACAGCAACGACGAGCTAGGTAATTCTAAAGAAATACAACGTTACCAACATTAAGTTAAAATAACTATAGTATTCATTACGTAATTCTAAGACAAGTACACTTCAAACCTGAAAGCTCGATTCCAGCGACAGTTAATAGAGTTTGAAATTTATTATAAACAAACTTAATAATTGCATAATTCATTAGCGCCCAACTGAAGCTATCATATCTTGCTTGATCTTGCACTTCTTTTTCAGTATCCGATCCGCCGTCAATATCATCGTCGTAAACATCGGAAAGTTCATCACAGCTTTCCTCGTCGGACTCTTGAGAATCATAGTTTATTTCCTTATCTGTCATGTCGGGCTATTTAAAGTTAACAAAATTTGGACATTAGGAATAATTACTTCTCAAAATATTAAATTATACACAGCAGATCATACATAAAGCTTCATACGCTAAAAATGTGTACTTCATAATAGAATAAAGTAAGCAGCTTACCTTAGTCAGGAAATATTCCAAGAGATGAAGTTGCGGGGGTATGTACTTTTCAGAACGAGTATTTTTATGGTCTACCGCATCTCCACTACTTTGAAATACCTTATAATTAAATCGTCGACGTGCAGTATCAATATGTCCGGGAGGTTTACTATTCTGTGTTGATTTTGGAGTTAGTTTTACGCTTCCACCAAATACTTTTAACCACATTTTATCGCTTAAAGGATTACCAATAAGACGAAATAATTGATTTGGCAGATGCTCCGACCATGCTGAAGCCAACAAAGTAAGATATACTGCTACAGAGCACTCTACCAGTAGAACTCTTAACGCAGTTGATTCTTCGGCACCATCACGAGACAAGAGAGATCGCAATGCCTGCATACCCGGCCACTTGCTAGGTTGAGAATATGGATATTTTTCGATCATATCGAGGCGATTATTACTTTCAAATGAGGCTATCTTAAAGATAGGAGAGGATGGTTGACTACTGAACGTGTGGCGGTCCTGTTCCCCGTCAAAGACATCGCAACATAAGCATTGATAAATGCACGAAGACAACGTACTACTTAATGATAGCAGTACAGATATTGATCCCACAGGACGATCAGGGCTGGGTGGCATCTTCAGTTGCGATAGAGGTAATAAAATATCTTTAGTTAGGGAACGAATTAGTGAGATAGGGTTGGTAAATAACGGAGAGGAAGACAATGTTGACGTTACTAAAGGGGGAACTTCTGACGGAGGTATTAGCGACAAACGCTGTTGTTGTTGTTGCGAAAGAGGTTGCGATTCATGAAGCAATAATAGTATACCCATCCTTATCGTAGTTAATCCTGAACTATTTGCTCCATGTAGAGTGCAATAGTTTAGTAATGCTGCTAGCAACTTTTGATTTCGTAATAACCATTTCTTCCTTTCTATAGCAACTGCTCGTTTGTGAGATAATGTATCTTCTGAAATATTAACAGAAAGCGTATTGCTTGCATTATTTTGATTTACGGTATCGTTCGTATCCTCAGCTTGCTTGTCATCATCAGTTACTTCTAATGTAGCAAATTCTGCCTTATTACCACCGGAGTAATCACATAATGCAGCTAAGGCATCGAATTCCTGTTTTAAGAATTCAGTAAGCCTGGATTTTAAACGGTTGGTATTTCCTGTAATTTCACAATCCGCAGGTAAAGCCCTTAGTTCTTCTAATAATATTCTCAGGCAAGCAAAAAATTTTAAATGTTCTAACATGCTGTCTTCTATCGTCTTTTTACTTGTATCTCCAATCTGTTCTTGATCTTCTTTATTAATATTAGTATCATTGTCAATCTCAACACCACTGGCATTTGTCACTTTCAGGTCTGGACCGGTTGTATAGCTTTCCATATCTAGATCTTCTGTCAATTTTGATGATACAGGTTGACTCCAATCAAGTGTATCTGAAGTGTCATTAATTTTATTGGATACTGGTTGACTCCAATCAAATGTATCTTCAGTATCATTAATTTTATTAGATACTGGTTGACTCCAATCAAAATCGCTCCCCTTATCTTGTAATGTATCCGAAGCAGGCTGACTCCAGTCAAAGCTGGCGGCATTATCATTCGATTTATCTGAAGTAGTTTGATTGTAGTCAAAGTTATTTGTTTTTTTCTCAAGCTGAGTCGATACCGGCTGGCTCCAATCGAAGTCAGTAGCATTGGAAGTTTTGTTGGCTGAGGTACTAGGTAGCTGACTTCCATCATTGAAATCGAATGTGCCGAATGTACCAGTATGAATAATTTCGTTTGGTACGCTACTACTAGGGGCAGGTGATAATACTACTGAAGTTGCCTTAATAGTTTGACGACCATTCCTACCATCTTTAAGCGTATCAGGCAAGAGTGAGAGAATCTCTAATGCCAAAGCCGGACAACCTGTTTTAAAATGAGTGTTAGCGGCAGCAAAGAATAGTCGGCGCTCTTTCCTATATAATAAACCATCTTCGCCAATACCTACTGAAGAGGATTTTGCATTAGTATTTGTAACAATCGACAGTAGTGGCTTGTTGTTAGGTTTAGATAATGCCCTTCTCGATAAGATAGCACTTGTTGCAGAACTAGGCTGTTGAAGGGATGCTGGAACTGCAGCAAATCGAGTCTTCTTAATTACTGGATGAAGTCGCAAATAATAATATAGGTAAAATATATCAGGATTTACGATTTCGTAACCAGTTGCACTGTCAATTTCATTAGAACTAACAGTATCGAGGAGAATATTTAATGACATAGCATAGTCTTTAAGCCACCAATGGGTAATACTACGTAAGAAAGGATCTCGTAATCCTTCATTGTCATCAGCATTGCCTAATACGTATTCATTTAAGATCCGATATAAAGTCTGATTACTATTACAGTCATCACCACTATGTAATCTTGTAATAACAAGTGCTAATTGGTAATCGTTTAATCGATTCAAACAGACTTCCACAGCATCCCATAGAGATCCACCAAGTAAGAAGAATGCCGCAGCGACCACGAAACGCTGCTGTCCAAGAAGAACATAAGCATTTTTTAAAGCTGCCTTTCTCCATCGGTCTTCGGCAAAGTTATGAGCAAAAAATTGGGTCATCTTGCTATCCTGAACCGTTCTATACGAGAAAAAATGATGCTTATAATATTAATCAGTCATTTCATATGTAAACCAATAAGGTACAGAGTAATCTACATGGCATACTTAAACAAGTTTGTTATTAAACTCTTTTTTTTCATCGCCAAATACAATAACGCACAATCTAACGGATTTTGATTGGCATTAAATTGAGTTCTTGCAACCTTTAAACAATTTAACAGGAAAGAAGTATTTAAGAAATATCTTGGTAAATATTGCGATCCCTAATATATGTTACTGACCTTTTCTACACATCGCCTTAAAAGATCGTTACTCCTGATCCACCAACCTGCACCAACCATTCGAAGTTCTTCCCAAGAGGGATCGCCACGATGAACAGCAGGTATAAGAGCGACCAAATCTTCAGCAGAAGTAGAATGAAATGCCCAAGCAAAATTAGATGTAGACATCTGTTTGTCTAATGACATCCGATAGCGTGGAGGTAAAGAACGATTCAGTGCTATATGCAATCTCATCGCTAAAAGGAACCGAAGGCCACAATCATCAACAGATTCAACTCCACTTCCAGACGACAATCTGTCTACATTAGCATAACCACCACCATCGCTACTAGTAAAGGAACTTGCTGCTGTCATTCGATTAGTAGTTTGAAACGTACTTTCTTCATCTTTATCTTGATGAGAAAATGCTCCAATTTCAACTTTAATTGATCCAATATCTTCAGCTAGTGTTAACAGGTATAGTTGATCAAGGCTAGTTAAACCAGGGAGTTGCATTTTAGCCAGACTAGAAGCGAGTAGTTTCGCTTGTGCTACTCCAAAATACGTTAAACTCTTTTGTCGAATCTGAGTTAGCGTCTGATTTTCTGCTAGTTCTTTATTAGCTACCATATCATCACCTTTAGGAGAACTTGACAAGGCACTTGGATTCTCGTCATAGTTTAACATATCGTAATCGTCTATATCCATGAACCCTGCAGCGCTATCAACCCCTTTCTCACCTTCCAACTTACATAACTATCAAAAATTAATGAATGAACAACAAAGATTATTAATCTAATTCTATCAAATCTACTGCAGCAAAAGTGCTATTCTAAGTAAGATATCTTACTTTCTTATAATTTTCCTGATCTGCTTGAAGTAATAAGTGTAAAGGCAAAGGTAAGAATGATAACGTTCTTTCTTCTTCTATATCACCATCGGGATTAATACCCTTGAAGCTGCTGGTACTTACGTTCCTACTCCTACTAAATGAAAATGATTTATTGTGACTACCGTTACTATCTGTGCTAAATTGACGAGATCGCTGGGTTTCATCACCAGCACCTATCGCTACAGAAGTAGCTTCAGCGCCAGCGACACATTTCAGGAGATGAGCTAGAATCGCACGAGCACGACGAATTCTTCCACATTTGATCAACTCAATGAGTTGGTGTGGATGATACTGTGGTAGTATAGGCATTGTAAACCAAGCCTTCTCAAATAGTCCAGTACTGTCTTCATCGTTAGTAGCAAAAGCTACATTTTCACCAGGCACAGATACTTTCTCATAAGATGGGTTTCTCTCATTCCACTGGCAAAATACATGAAGTTCCTTGTTATATCCAATAATCAACATACCGTCTCTAACCCATGTCAGTAAATCAATGGAAAGTGGACACTTATAAAGAGTGTATGCATCTATATTTACTTCACGAATTATTGACCAACGATGTTTAACAGGCTTGATTTGCGTTGCAGTAGTACTCGTTTTTTGCCAGCTTGCAGGAACGACAGGCGATACAGCAGAAGGCGATGCCTTAGGCGTATTTAATGACGATGCTGTACTTTTACTTGATAATTCACCAATACTATACGGAGGAATGAGAGACTCCGCAAATATAAATACCTTTGAAGCTACGGCAACTGTTAGTAAGAATTTACCATCTTCACAAGGTGACCAGCACAAGTTCAAATTTACGTTTTCGTCTTGAGAACTGAGATCATTATCAGAATTGGCTATTAATGGCATAGACTGTAATCCATAATCTGACAAGTATAATGAATCATCTAAAATCCATACGGATGAACCAGTTGATTCACATTCCCATATAGATACCTTAACATCCCAATCGGATTTGTTACTATCCGACATCATCTCCTCTAAGCAAGCAACTTTGCCATTTGCTGAACAATTAACAAGCCTTTTATTGGATGCTGTAGAAGCTGGATCATGTAGGCGACTAGCACTCCACATATACCATAAAAATGGTTCATACGCACTAGGAGTGATATCTTGTGGATTCTCAAGAACTGAGGCACAGTTCCAAAATCTTGTCACACTATCACTACAAGTCGTTAAAATTAGGTAATTCGGTTTTGAAGATATCTGAATTGCAGACGTAATAAACGTGTCACTAGAAGCAGAGGCTTCTGTTACATAGACATCAGGGGGCAAATCCAACTCTTTCTCGTACACTTTTAAAGATTGGATAGAAGCAGATGTGTGCATTGATGACAAAAACATTGGAGTTTTAGGCGTATTGTCAAATACGGTTGACTCAGTTGATAATTCTAGCGACTCTATCGCACTTTCGGTAAACTTGAACACATTTTGATCTGACTTTTCAGCATTGTTTTGCTTGTTCTTTAATGGTTCGACTTCAGTAATAATTAAAATGCGCCACATGTATAACATAGTTTTGATTTTATTATCGTTGGTCTTAATGTTTTCTAAGCCAACTACGAAATAATGCTCATTAGCTCGTTGGCCAATATCATTTCCATGCTGAGTTACTCTTGGACCAAATAACGAACTCTCAGAAAATACATGCAGAAAGATTGGGTCGGATAATTTGCAATTGGAATCATTTAATGTGCATAATTCAAGGATACAACCAGGCTGCTTCCCAGATTGTAAACTGACTATGCTGTCAATAAAATGTGGATCAACATAACCGGGAAGTGTAGCAAAAGTTTCTTTCTTGGTTGTCATGTAACCATCGCGTATTTGGTTATGAACATCATGAGCAGCAGTTAACATCGCTTGCGCATCCAGAATTGCTTGATAAAACTTAATTGATCGGCGATCGCATGCAACAAAGCAAGCACACGGGGTTGCAGAAACTATTGAGAGAGACATACTGGAGGTTGATAAGGGCGAATTAAATAGTAACGACGGTAGCCAAGCTACAGCAACAAAATCTGAGCATCGACTAGATTGTATCCGAGCTAATTCATACAATCCACCACTTTGAAACATTGGGCCTACACAATCAACTCGCCATAGCATGAGTTCACTTGATTTAGTATATTTCTCCTCATCCGAACTTTTAAGACTTGTATCAGTGATGATATTATTACTATTAGAATTTTTCCTAGCATTGTCTTTTTGATGTGATACTGTAAGTAATAACGGTAACACTGGATGGCAATAAACGGAATCGGTATGAAAGCGCGATCCACAGCATCGAGCACCATGAGTTAAACTAGTTATTGTGTTATAGTATGAATTATCCGCAAATCCAACATGCCATTTGTTCATTGTACCATCAGAATGAGTTGTTATCATAACAATATCAACAGTAGAATCACTTCTTAGAGAATAAAGAGCTGATAATGCATCAACACGCTGTACAGAAGCCGTTCTAGACAATAGATTCAACCTTTGAGTAGATAATGATCTAGCCCTCCTTAAGTTTGGCTTAATTCTACTATCTCTTACGGTTGATTGTTTATTAGTTCTGTAAATACATAACTTTTGGGACAGTGTACAGGAATCGCCAGTAGGTACAGCATTCGGTATGCGCGATGAAAAGCTAACGTGCGGCTGACGATAACAAGATGGAGCAATATCGTCCAGCCATTCAATAAGCCATACCAGAAGAGAGCCATCTTTTGGATGAATACAAAATAGTGAATCAGTACTCTGATTCCATTGGCGATTGAGCTCATTAATTTTCATCTGATTAGAATTAAGCGCAGATACATTAGAGGTAGGTATACTAACAGATGAGGTCCGCCCGCTACCGAATAGACTTGTGATATCACGACTTTGTCTTTTGTGGACCTTAAAATATTCGAGAGCCTTCTTACCACCCCTTTTCTTGATTCTTTTCCACTTTTTGTTGGATTTATCAGTATTGAGTGAAATATCATTTGACGGTTGTAATTTATCAGTAGCAGTATCTTCAGGGGTATCATCGTCTTGCGCACCTTCATAGTCAGAGAATTCTTCATTTTCGCCCTGTGTTCCAGAAGGAATACTAAGGCGATCTTTGCTGGTAGCTCCTTTCTTTCCCTTAGCAGCTGACTCTATACCAGAATCAGTGCTACTAGATTCTGCAATGGTCGTCGTAATTGCTTCAAAGGAGATAGAGTATTGGAGTTCTTTATTGTTAAGCCAATGAAGGATGAACGGCGCTTTATTACTATTAGAACCAGATTTAGGAGTAATAGCTGGAAGTAATGGCATATCGTTGCTAGGATGAATACTGGCAGCGATATGAAAATGTAATACAGGGGATGCTACATCATTTTTTCTTATTTCTCCATCAGAAGTATTACCAGGGCGCTGAGAGTTACCTATATGGATTGAAGGATTTTTATCCGATATTTCCTGGGATTGGTGCTCTAATGGATGATAATAAGGCAGGGTTTCTTTCCAAATTCGACATATATCATCCATACAACATGTAAGTAGAACATTGGCTACGGTTTTTCTATTAAAGTAATAAGACAGTATCGATATATATTAAGAACACAACTGTACTGTGCTTATAGTCGAGTAATAATAAATAAAAACTTATCTTCACATCACTGTACTTACTTTAACATGTGTTTACTGGTGCTTCGCCAAGAGAATCCAGTAACTGCTCTAGGATGCGTAATATATATGAAGCTGTATCTAGTATCCGCTGAAGAAGCATGAGCTACGATAAATATAATATTGAAAGGGGGTTGAAAGGCAACCAAGAGAATTTCGTTAGTATGAATAGCATATAGAAGCAATAATTAATTATAAAATAACCATAAATATAGTGACATACTTTCATCCGAAGAACCATTTGAATCTTTAGAACTATACCATATTTTCACCATGCAGTCGTCCTAGGATTTGCATTATTTTAAAATAAAAGATACCGATTATGGTAATGGTTATGTGTTAATAAATGAATAAATTTAAAACAATGTTAACCGTAATATTGGCAATGCTCTCGCCTATATTGACAATAATGAACATGCAATAAATTCTTCTCTTTCATACTTTATTATTACCTCGCCTGCAGTAGCAAATAGTTCATCATCTGGAGAGAACTCCACGAGTCGAATAGGTGCAATAGTCCTAGATATAATCAGCATAACATATTATTATGCAATCTCTATTAAAAATGACAGAATTTGAAGTAAACGAATGATAATTTATGAAGAAAGAATAAAACTGCACTTCTGGCTACGATTATAACCCGTCAAATTATTTATAAACGACATGCCTGTAATGCCAAATACATTTCCAAGTAAGAGCGTCATCAGTATCTGTAGAATCTTCATATATGTGTCCCAAATCGGTACTCCACATTTGCAAGACATCGCTTACAATTAATAGCCTAGACGCTAAAATTGAAGGATCTACTGTAATACTTGTATCGATGTTGCTTGTAAACCGAATCCTATCGTATAACTAAGCTTACCATCACGAGTCCAACGCAAGTTCGTTACGTTGCTTTCGGTAGTAATAACTGCAGCTTTTTCCCAAAAGTATGATGCAGTGTCCTACGTAGAGCGCATATAAAATTATATTACCGTAGTAAAATATAAAATCGTTTATTCTGTTGATATTACATCAAGGGTTCTAAATATAAATAAATTATACTATACATCCTATAGAAATATCTACTACGAGTACAAATATTTTCTATTGTAGCTAGCTCGAAGACTATGATAATATACATTGAATGACATTCGGATACTACATGTAGCGTATTTCATCGGAGGCCATGCCATACTGCAGCATAAGTCCTCTTATGATTGATACGTAGTTGTCTATGTTTTGAAGGGATACAACTTTACAGTAAAGTTTACTCGTACTGCACCGTATTAGCAAGCTGTACAACGGAAACATGCTATCAAAAGCTATCTCTGCTTATGAAATTGCTGTATACCTATGTATATTATTGTACCACATATGTAGGCTTACCCGTGCTATATCCTTAGAAGATACTAGTTTAGGTTCAATAATATAAACGCAATTTTCGATTCCCACAGCGATCTGTATAAGAAAATCAAAGAGATTACTTCCTAGCGTATATATCGTTGAAGTATAATAATTCATTTTTTGAATATATCTTAGGAATAATAAGGCTTTCAAATATCAAAAAAGTTACTGTAGTATCAGTCATCAATATTTCTATATACGAGTATCACAATGTATGACTCGAAATTACAGTTACGACTGGGTATGTCAAACAATATTTGTAATAAGGCTCATGTCAAATAGCACTCATGTAATATTGTACGGTATACAACTATGAGGATCATTTACGTTCAAGTACACTACGATACCTCACTGATATGATGATATCCATATTGTAGCAATAAAATATATAGAGCTATATAAGAAATTGATAATTCTTTGAAAGTAAGTAAATATTCATTGCATTAATCATGGCGTAATATATTTACCTTGCCTCCAACTTCAGCGCAACGCAAGCAAGATATCAGAGCGATACTAGGATGCAGGTCAGCAATGGTCTGAATACGTTGAAATTGGCCAGATAAAATGACAACATCACAACCAGAAGCGTATGCCTATCATGGTCCAAATAAACACCAAAATCGTAGAATATGAGAAGAGAAATTAATAGAAATGAAACAAGTATGAGTACTGTAATCTGGCTAAAGAGAGTGAATTAATACAGTATTTGAATCGTGTGATAATTATAATTAATAAAGATAAGCACTGTACTGTAGTGGGATTCAACATGGTTCACACTGTTGATTTTAATTACTGTAGTCAGGTATTCAACTGTATTGATTTTATCTAAGCAATGATTAAAATATAAGCAACACACTATACATAAAAATGCAAGCGTTACATAGATTCATTTGCAGTTAGTCATACCCAAATCACGTAGTGATTATGGACAGTAATGCTGAATCAATGGTGACTGATTAATTTACGAATTTGCACGAGCCAAAGTAGTACAGTTGGTATACGGCCAGAAAATTGATTTCAATATATCGCAATAATGAGTTTAGCTACTATTCCATTAATGACAAGATCTTAATGTGCAATAATTGCTTCAATTCTCAGGTAAAATTCTGCAGTATCCATATGCCGCTTCAGAAAATATTGAAGTAAATATGCTCGCCCAAGAAGTCAATCGGGCTGAATTAGAAAAGAAGATATCAACCTACATATTTCTGTCGTCTCACTACTTACCACGATTGCAATGCCGTCGACGTAGCCTACAGACACTGTGCTATCACCTAGATTAGCCGTGCCCGTTAAAACCTGATGTTCTCTCATTTCTCTTGCTTAAAGGATAACTTAGGTTAACGCAGCTAAAACCTTTAATAATAGTAAATGGTGGATAGAAACGATGGAATCAGCTAGCTAAGGAGACATACGTTCATTCACCATTTTATCAATCTACGGGTACTGTATATCAAATCATGTGACAACCTTGACTTCCTGCGAAATTATTATACTGTACTGTATGGAGACTGGAGAGTTGCCGTGCTTAAATTAACTGCTACATCAGTTCTGTATTTAACTGGAATCGGTTACGAAATTAGGGTAGTTTAGGCACAGTGCAGTACTGTACTGTACAGTGTACAGTACACTATAGTACTCTGGTCTACGTACTGTACACTACTGTACTGTAGAACATTACAGTACTTTACAGTTCTACAGTACGTGTACGGTAGTGAATCTGCATAGTTTTCCCTTACGTACAGTACAGTGCATGGCTATGCCAGCGTACCATGTACGCTTGTACCGACCACGTCCGTATTTTAGTCTGAATACTGTACTGTACAGTACAGTACAGTACTCCAGTAACCACTCGGTCATGGACTACAATACAATACTTTGTTATTGCAGTAGTTATTGCAATACTGTACTATGCTTCGTTATTATTGCAGTAGCGCAAGGTAAAATGAGCGATTTCTGCTTTGAAGTGGTTCAATCGATATGCAATTCTTACAAATTTTTTATGCGCTTTTAGCTCTTTAGCACTACGTACCAGATTTATTACGGCTATCAGAAAATCTTCAATCCAGCACTCTTTTTCTGTATCACGTACCACTAGTCTTGTTTACATCTGATTATAGTAGATGACAGATGTTAGTATTATTAAAGTGTGAACTTTTCGATAAGGGTGCATATGGAGGTAAATGGTAAATACAGTGCTGTACAATACGGATTGTAATACTTGTCATAAAGTGTCCTCCGGCATTAATTGTAATGTTCAATATCAATACTGTACTGTACTGTAGTCTATATTTGCATGCACGCAGGGAAATGTGATCTGAGATACAGTACAGTATAGTAAAAATATAGTATACCGTGCAGTATAGTGATGAGCTAGTTTCTACTTTGTATAGACTTTATCTGTACAGTACTGGTAATCTGGTGATGTACAGCGTACACCGACTTATTGGCACGCGTTATTTCAACTGATATCTGTAGTAATCTAGTGAATGCATATGTCATCCATAAACTAATATAATATACAGTACAAGATACGGCGCATAAAATGAGATCTAAAGGATGAAGTGTCTTACTTCAATATTGAAACTGTGCTTAGTCAAGGACTACTAGAATACCCGGTAGTCCATGGCTTAGTACGCAAAACCTATCACAACAAACCAAAGTAACCAGACTCATGTGGGTACATTTACCAACCGTAAACATAATCTAATGTTACTAGTGACTTACTACTCAACTACAGTTTTCCAAACAGATGTCCGTCAGATCCCTACAGAATCTGAGAATAACTTGTACATTCATAGTAAATTCATTCGAACAAAAGTAGATAGAACAAGTTTAACTCAACTTAGTATCGAGCTCATCATAAATCTGCAAGTAACACTGTATCAATCATCAGCTATTTCTCGCCCTATATAAAAAGTAAATGCTACTTTTGCGTTCATCATTAAATCTTGTTACACCTACAGCAGTATCGCATAGATTCATTTAACCAGAAGCCGCAATTATTTATCGAACTCAATTTTATAAACCACACTCTCCTTTATTTCCTTTCATTGGAAAGCCTTACCAAATATTTTAATTCATCGTGGATAACTAAACAGTGCAAGCTCTTAAAAATCCCAAGATTTTTATAAATAAATCCAGGTGTTTATATTTCGAAATGACACATTACATGACGTAATAATAATTTACAAATTGCAAGATATGCTTATATATATTTATAAAAACAGCACTATCATAAAACCATATAAACGAATGCTTCCAAGGTTTTAAATTAGATATGCATCTTTCTGGAAATGTAATATTAAATGCTACAAAAGCATTATAATCATCACTATAAACTATATACAGAAAAAAGAAAATCGCTGAACTTTTAGCTTCCATAGTATAAATTTGCAGTATACAATACACAGTATAATTAGCAATTAACTAACAATTTAGTCACTTGCATCAATCTGACTACATTTTTAAAATTTTGATGTGATCGGTAAAACCAACCTTTTACAATACTGAATAAGAATGGAAAAAGCAACGCAAAATTTTAAGAGAGTACAGCACATCACTTCGCATAATATAGTAACCGTATACAGAGCAGTGCTGTCGAAGACGAAAGTTTATCAACGCTTGCCAGCTAAGTTAACAACAGATCTAAAATGGAATATAGAATCATACATAATGTTATAAAATCGCAATAAATGGAAGCGTTATTTATGTATACCTCATAAAGATCTTACCTATTGTATTTCATGTGACTTCTCACTAAGTGCCCGGCAGCGAGAGCAGAAAGTAGTGACAGTTCACCTGCCATTACAGTGGCACATACTATCCGAGCTAGTTGTCTGGCGTTTTCTCCTGGTGAAGATACATTTGCACCGCGTATTCCTAACATCTATACAGAGAGAGTATTAGTTATATTATTAATACTTAAAATCTTGTATCATAATCTCAATTTACAGGAAATCTTTGGGATTGCTAAGTGTTACCTCTAAGCAAGCAGATTGAGGACCTAATATAGTACCACCGCCAACTGTTCCAACTTCTATGCAAGGCATTGTACAATACATTCTGACATTTTCACCATGTTTTTCCATGGTTGTGATACAATTAGAACTTTCAACATTCTGAGCTGGATCCTGAAAAGATAGAGATAAGATTATTTATGAACCAAACTAAAATTAAATAACGAATGATGAGTAATTTTTTCCTTACCTGGCCAGTAGCAATATATATTGCCGTTACAATATTAGCAGCATGAGCGTTAAAACCACCAATGGAAGCAGCCATAGCTGAACCAATTAAATTCTTGTCGTAATTAACTTCTATTAAATCTTCGGGGGTTGTTTTTAAAACCTAAAGTATATATACGATGAATATTGTTAATCTATACTTTAATTTTGAATCTTAAATTTATGCAATATCAATTAGCTTATTGCTTCTAGTGCTTGAATTTATCGTGCTATGGTAATGTAGGGACTTCTGAGAGAAAACTTAGAGGTCCCTGGGTAATGAATGTTGTTCTAACAACGTAGTATCGTATCTACACATTATTATAGCTCATCAAATATTACACCTTACTGCACGGTTGTTGTCAACATGTGATAATGAATTACCTCTTTGATGACTCGCGCGGTAATTTCAGCTTCGCACACGACAGATTTACCTCGACCTTCAATCCTATTTAAAAATTTGCTATTGCATTAGTTGACGCAATTACTAAGTAATACCGAACACAAACTATACCAGTTGATCGCTGCTGGCTTTTTATCAGTACAGTAATTTCCACTTAAGCTAATAATATCCATTTCCGGAAAGGCGTCTTCCAGACACCGAAGAGCAGCATCTGTACCCTTATATAAGTAATAACAGTGAGCATAAATTTCAGAATAAAAAGTTGTAATATGACACATGCATGCAGTAATAATAATCTAAATTGTATTACTACCTTTGATATCATATTCATTCCCATTGCATCTCCTGTTCTGGATTTAAATCTAATAAAAAGCAGTGGACCCTCCAAACCGCAATGAATTCCTACTAGCTGAGCAAATCTATATCATAGAAATTGTATTACGTATTTTAAGTTTATCTATCGTGTATCGTAAGTCATTGATATAAACTAATCAACTAACCGACTAGTAGCATTAAAAGCTTTTCGGATAGCTTCAAAGTTATCGGGTTCGTCCAACCACAACTTGGCTTCACTAATGGTAGGAATAAGGCTTATTAGTGTTTTTAAATCTTAGCAGTAGTGGCAAATAAATAATTGCATAAAGCAATAACTTACCAAGCTTTTCCTACAGAAGGAAACTTGACAACAGGTGCTCGAGTCATACCATCATTGTAAATAGCAGATCGTACTCCGTTACATTGCTACGTTAAAAAAATTTAAATCTTACACGCAAGAATAAACGACCATCGATGAACTAAGGAAATATCACAAAATAATTTACAGTTAATGCTCTGCATCCGCGATTGGTACTGGCGACTAAACATCCCTCTGTAGTTGCCATTGGTACATGGTACGGTTTTCCATCCAAGAATAGAGGTCCAGCAACGCCTACAGGCACTGCCGTATAACCAATTACATTCTCGCAGCAGGCTCCTATAACCTATTTTAAAAGATTGATAATAATTATAAACGTGTTATTTTTAAAGAATGTAGATTTCTCTGGATAAAACAATGATCTAGCATGAACTTGATAGTTAAAAATACTAAAATATATTCTTCTAACCAAAGAATAATCATAGTTGCTAAGAGGAAGTTTCTCCAATGCATTTACATTAGTTAGTTTCTGACTAAGAATTTGACGTCTGTTCCAAACATAAATTAAAAGAAGGCGATCAGCTTAAAGGCCTTGTAATTTTAGCATATTAGTAATCAAAGATCCCTGAAGATGTACACGGTTATCAAATCATACCTAATGGAAACGCCACGTTCAGGGTTATTTAATACCGATTCGAGTTTGTATGGAGCAATATGTTTAGCCTCAACAAGCCTCAGGATATCTTTATCGGTTAACAGATCACAAGATTTCTACACAAAAATAACCCGTCTTAAAAAATGAACGACAAAAAAATATTTGCAATTTACATTTGCCAACCTCATTATTATTAAGAATTTCAAGGCATTCTTCCAGAGTTTTCTCTCTCTCTTGTATTTTCCTGTCGGCAGTTTCTTCACTTTTACTATCACGGTCAGATTCTTCATCGGAGTTGGTATCGATAAAAAACTGTGGCTTTGCTTCTTCCCCTTTCGTGTTTTCTTCCTTCCTAGCTACTACTTCACGCCCAGCCTTTAATGGTACTGACGGAGAGCTTTCATTCGTATTTTTTTCATTTGCCGATAGTTTCTCGGTGTGGTTTTCAGCATCAGTTACAGTTCCATTACTAGTAACAATTTTCTCTTTTTTATTACAATCCTTCTTGAACTCTTTGGCTAATTTGCTGCCGGTATCATCATGTTTTTCCCATAGTGCATATTTAAGCACAAGAAATACAGCAACTCCTACGGTGATGTACTGCGTAATGATTTAAAACTTACGATTAAAACTAAACAGATATTTTTGTGTTTAAGCTACAATTATTGTTCATATCCTATATCTGTTTAACGATAGCTACACTATAAGATACTTGAAATATTACCTCTTCTGGTCTCATCCCCAAAACTCTGCAAGTTTGAATTAATTAAATAGAATTTAGCTGAAAGCTTTTGTAGTAGCTTCTTAAGAATAACTTTATAAAACTAACCGTTGCCACCACTTCTCATAGATGCTTGATTCTTGAGAGAAAATAGATTGAATAGATAATCCTTGATCATTATCAATTCCGCCAAAGAACCGACTGCGGAAATGGACTAACATTAGCCCAGCGCACTATTGCAATTCAAAACAGCTGATTAGTAAACGATATCATTACATAACTGTTATTACTCCAATTACTACAGCATGTGAGTGATTAAATTATGGCGTAACATTTACAAACCATGATGAGTTTGACCCTTTGCACTACAGGATTAGGCTTAAATGAAGAGGAATCGATAGATGAACGGTTCAGTTCCCACATACGACGGTATTCCGAACTTCCATGTGAAAACTATCAAGTAAATAAAGATTATATCACTTATTTGGAATTCTGATAGGTAAGAGTACATAAATCTATTTTAATAACATACTTCTAACGCTAACGACAAACAGGCAGGATAGAATGTCATGAAAATCAGATAATTTGCTATGACGGATATGCAGCCGAAACAACACATTCTTTCCAGTTCTTTCACGCCTTCATAAAATTAAGAAATACGTCAAAATTAGCTCGATTAAGCGATCACAATTTGTTCTTAATAAGATATCGGTGATACTACATACCTGTTGATGTACCGACACCAATCACTAGCGATTCTACAAAGGTATCCAAAGTAATGGTAAGCCCGAGAGTTGCCATTCCTTCACCGATTTTTTCTATAACTTCATCCTATTAATTTTAGAGCAACAAAGTTATTAGCTTCAATTTGGCATAATATAAACTATTGTCAGCCAACCATAAATATCATCGGTTTATCAATTAAGCATTAGCGTAATCGAATCTATTACCTTGGACGCTGCATTAAGAGCAAATTTAGCTAGTTTTCTCGCACGCGATAAGTCCATCAACAATAGAAAGAAAGGTAAGGCTTCACTGTAGTAAATTAAACGCCAAATAATATCACATTAAGACCTCAAATTTGCAACGAGATAAGAAATTATAACCATTAACCACTAACTTCAAGCCCGTTATATCTTGTTTCAACAGACGAATGGCACTTAGAGTGAAAACAACACTGGCAAACAAGGTAAATAAACCAGCAACTCCTACAATATATCAATTTGGTATTCAGTAAATTAATACGGCAACATCATATAAAATTCATTTGAAAGACAAGATTTCACATACCTAGAAGATACTTAGAACCAAGCTTACGAAGGGCTCTGAATTGAAGATATAGCCAACATACCACAACTAAGCAATTAGTGGTCGTCAAAACAATAACATCGCCGCGGGTCTGTAGAATGGTAAAGTCGATGAAATCAGTTATGGGTTAACACATCTGTTGTTAAAGGTATTAATTTAATAGTAATTTTAATTGCTACAAACGATACCATATAAACACCTCAAAATAGTAAAAAATTTGTCATCGTACGCCGCGAATATTATACTATCACAAGGATTAAACCGCAAAGGTTTATACAGAGTACAGTACTGCACATATGCGTACTTTGTCTAAATTTTAAAATTAGATGTTAAGCTTGAGCTGGCCATCCCCCGTCTCCATTGACAATTATAAAGAATATACAGTGGGATGGGAAGAATTCATTAGATTTCAAATGGTGCGAATTGACATCCGGAAAATTTCTCAGTGTTTCGTTGTCCGGTCTGGTCCAGTTGTACTCGTCGACATCATTAGACTAAATAAGGTAATTTTGAGTCCTCCGAATTTTTTATACTTAGTGGCAATCATGGTCAATTTGATGAGAGCGTGGCAGGTCAAGTTAATACGTAAATTAAGCTCGCAAAGTACGTACTGTATAGTACTTAGATACCCTATTTCATCAATAAATTAATTAACAACTTGTGTGCAATATCGTCAGATCTAGCAATATGTCACGTACACCTTCACACAATGAACAGTACCGTGTACTGTACAGTATCGCTGTTAATCTAAGTAGCCATACTCAGACAGTCAGACAACTGTACCATGGACTACTAGAAATTACTACTAGTGAAACACTACTGTACACTAGTGATACGCCAAGTGTAATCCCACTCCAACTACACTTGAATAACACAAAACGCTAAGGCATTGTAGCCTCTACCATTTAGAGTGACGTACAGCTACAGTGCTGACATCATCCGACGGAGAGTCAGTGTTATAACGGTAATATTGATCATGATCAGCAATGCCGCGGATGTTCTGTAGAACAGAAATCTAACTGCAGATTTGAAATTAGAAGCTCATAAGCTATCGATTGATATAAATTTTAAATAGATTTGATCAATTTTTAAGCGTTTACTTTCATTTTTCGTAATCTGAGGAGAAAATAATCACGCTGTACTGTACAGTACAGTATGATACCGCTCAAGGCAATATTACATTATGATTTATGATTTACTACAGTAGGTCAGTACTGTAATGTTGATTGCACGAAGCTAAGACTTATAATTTTTGCGTTAACTTGTCCAAGTGCAGATGTTGATCGTATCGACATACACTACTTAAGAAATTAGTTTGAACCTGAATTACATCTGATCGATTAAGCCAATTATAATTATAACAATAGTAAGCTGAAGGATTATTTATTACTACAGTGCTGTAAATTTAAGAGAAGCAGTACATGGAAACCCCAAAAAGCAGTCTATATCTTTTAAGTATGCAGGTCCACTTTACGATGAGATACAACTAGAACACTAGATTCTAACATGACCCAAACTTTCCCATTATTCGGCTTGCCTCATAGTTAATAGCAAAATATTGAAATACAATATGTTTCAACAGGCATTGCGCAAGTTTTGAACAAATAAACCACTTCAAACTAAGCTTGGAGATTGTATCGAAGATAATCCAAAATAGTTCTAATATATAGCACTATGCTCTTCATACATTGCAAATTTAAAAGCAAACTGACCACAACAGTAATGTGCAGTATAAGACAGGTTCTCATTACATGAAATAATGTGTTCCTTTTACCTTTTTATCTTGATGGCTTTCACAAGATTTTCCGTTTCGACAGAGATCTTCAGCGATAGAATTGGAGTTTAAACTGAAAGACAAAGTCGAAACTGTAATAGTTAACGTTGCTACTATGACCTCCCAAGGATGAGAAGCACAAAATCTTCCATGATTTCGAAATAATGAAGCTAACTGCATATTGCAATAAGTTATCGTCAAAAATCTTCTATGGAAAAGTATTGGATTTGCGAATCAGCGAACAAGAAAGGGCCTCTGCCTCTCAACTGGAATGATACGCACTTCGCACTGTACGAAAACGTATTGAAGCCGATGTTACTAAGAGCAGGAATAAATAAAAAGTCTACAGTAGGCCTGTCCTGTCCTGTAATAGCAGGGCGTACTCTACTGTACAGTACAATGTACTATACTGTACTGTACTGTACTGTACTGTACAGTACATACGTACAGTACACTGTACAGTAGAGTATAATTGAATAAATAAATAAATAAATTAATTAACCTTAATTAATTAAACTAGCACGTGATCAAGACCATGTGATATGATACCGTATGAGGTGATCGCAACGCAGGCTCTTTGTAGATGTTGTTCCCATGATCGCTTGCAAACTCTACTACTGGCTAGTAGTGATAGTTCATACTTCATACAGTACACAGTAAACGTACGATTTTTTGAAATGAGTTGTCATTTTGGGCGTTAGCATGCGTCCGGCACGTGTGTACAATGACAGTCTGTGAGGCGTACAGTACTACACACTGTACACTGCGTACTGTCCAAGTGTACAGTATAGCATACAGTATAACTGTACAGTACATAGTGAGCACTTTCTGAAAATTTCATTTACGACATACAGTACTGTACTGTACAGTACTGTACTGTACTAGTACTGTTCTGTAAAATAAATACTCGAACGCAGTATTTTATTTCATACTGTATAATAGGTAAAAATTACCTGAGTTATTAATACAAGAGAGTAAAATTGGTTAAGTAGTCCATGACAAGTATGTATTTTAGTAATCTCCTACAGCAATTAATTTCTATTGACTATATAAATATTAAATGAAATTAAATTTAGATTTAAATGCCAAGGTGAAATTAAATAAATAAATGAAATAAAATCATCGACTATTATGTTAATACCCTGAAATCCAATTCCTATATTGCACAATAGTTATGGATTACGAAGCAGTACGTACGGCATAACACGGTAATATACTTCTGAATAGGCTTGATAATTATATAATTAATCGAACTTCTAACGCTCAGAACTGTTAGCTGGCACAATATGCACAGTATTACAACACAAGTAAACGCTTTTTGTACCTATACTACACAACATGCTGTGGTAAATCAGTGAATTTTGTAAATTCAAAAATAAATAAATAAAATATCGTGGCATTCTGCTGGGACTACTCTCAGACAGTGAACTACTCGTATAAATAACTAGAATAATAATATTAATAAATAATAATAATAATTTCCTGAAAATATTGGAATAAAGAACCATTAATCTTAAATTATGAAATTATAGTAGGCACATGAGATTATCAATTTGCTTTTATTCATTAATCACTATCATTAAATCTTTCATGAGCTATGTTTCCGTCAAAACATTAGTATTTATCTAGTACGCCCTATATTATAAACAACAATATAAATTTTTCATGAAATATTTTTACAGATGGTGGATATTTAACAAATATACAAGAAACGCATTAGCGTTGTTAAATTAAATAGATATCAATATCTATTTCCAAAAAATATCATAATTAAATATACTATGGCATCCTAACATCAATTACTGCTACATACAATAATTGTAGATTTGCTTCAGGTCGATTGTGACTGTTTAAATATTTCCAACGATTCTTAGTTAATGCAGTATTTGCAAGATTTACTAAGATCTTATGTACAAGGCTAATGCAATCGTATCATATTAACTAATTTAGTCGTTTTGGTAAAGGATACTAATTATTTATTTAGCAACTTTTATCGCACGATCACAGTAATTCGCCAAATGTGAGTTATTACAACGAACAAAATTTCGGCTGAAAGTATTATTCGGTAGTATTTACAATTTCTCGATTTATGCGGAATTTATATATTCCTTCTCAGTCTGCGGTTGCTTGAGCAGTCAGGTTAACTTCTCCCTGTTTATTTTCTCTAATTTATAACATAAGACACAGTATATTATAATTTAAACAAACTACGCTTCAAGGTTATTATTAACTGTGCACAATTAGTATAGTGAATAATTTAAGACTAATATGCTTACAAAAGCCTTGCGTAAAAAGTCTCTTCTTTTTGCTTGATGTTTTATTGCAGAGATAACCCTTAATTCTGTTTTTAATCTTGACCACCTTTGTTGCATTCTGGCTTGTCGAAGTGCCTGTTCCGCATTTCTTTATTAAAATAAAATTACGTAGAAATCATTGTAGGAACAAAAAAAGTGCGCTCGAGAGTAATTTTGAATAAAGACTATAAATACATTATAAGAGTGCAATATATTAATAGTAGATCGGATATAAAAGAAATGAAAGTATTAAGTATTAATGCTACTAAATATAACTACTAGTTTTACCTTTCACGTAACATTGAATTTAATCTTTCTTCAATTTCATCAATTGAAGCACTTTCTTTATTTTGTTTGCTAGCTCTTGAATTACGCTTTTTGTCTTTACCAGTAGTTTGATTCTTTACATTTTCATCCTGTTGCCGTCCTTGATTGTCTTTTTGAATCTTTGCAAAGTATTCTCCTAATTCTAGACATAAGTGTAATTGAATTGCATACACTGCAAAGACCTATACAAATGAGATAAGAAGAAACCAATATCAGAAAAGACCAGACATGGACTCATTCAATTTTATTGAGCTATGGTCGAGTCATGAGGAAAAAATTAAGGAATTAATTACATCTTCCAGCTCAGTAAACATAGTATCATCCTTGACACCTATAACAAAAAAGAAATTAAAGGCTATAGTCTTGATATAGGATAGATTTCAAGTCTATTAATAGTTCAGAAACCAGCACTTAGAATATTATTCGTAAAATTAATCTAATTCTTAGTATTGTTCCTGTACCTCTCATGACTACAACGCGTCCTCCTTTCGCTAAAATCAATTCACCCTCTTTTCTTGGATTATCAAGGTGGTATGATTTAGACATAACAATTTCACACATTCTTTTTCTTTTCCTAGCATCATGAACAATGACTTCGCTATTTTTCTGTACAGTTATAAACTAGAATATAGAAGTATACTTGCAATTATTAACAGTAAGTAGCATGAATCCGCTTTCCGACAATAACTTATTTTACAGCTCGTTACCAATTGTGGTAGATTTGGTAGCGGAAGAATTCGATAAAAAGGGATTTCCGAAGGATGTGCCAATATAATTGGTGCAGTTTCACTTTTATCCGGTTCACATTCGATTATGCACAAGCTACCATCGCTGCAGGCGACTATTAAGCCTTCTGGGCCTGTTCGAAAAGTAGCTGATCCAGGATCTGCTTTAGGCATGGTTTTAGTCTCATTTAGTGCGCCAGGGAGTAGAAATTGCATGCAAATTATAGACCCTCTTTTCGAAAATCCAATAATTTTCCTTTCTAAACCTGTAAATAAGTAGCTAATATCAATTATTCTCGTAATATAATGTGATTAATAGAATTAAACAATCAATATTACTATTTACCATGATATACATCCCAGATTACCAATATACCATTTTTTAACGCTACTGCTAGCAAGGTTTTGTCGTTACTCAGAGTACTATTTATTATAACATCTCCATTTGGCCATACTAAATCAGGTTTATCGACTGCAAGGAAACAACATCAATTTAATAATCTACATTCCTTATAAGGTGATATTTGCATATGTATTCAATATGCTGTACCTCGTCCACTCTTTGGTAGAGGATAATGAAAGATTTGGTTACAACTTGACCACCACATAACAACAGATGATGGCTTTGCTACTAAAAATATAAATTCATAACTTAATTATTTCTATTACTATTATTAAGAGTTTGATTATAATGTCATCTATCTAGAGTTATGTTACGACAATATCTTACCCTCATTCTGATTGCCTTCTAAACTGTTTGGTTGATACTTAGTTGGTCCAAGAAAATGGAAAGTTGGGACACTAATTAAAAACATATATATTATTGGAAGTAATTTACAATTACAAATTACACTACTTAGTGTGAAATTAAGAAATTATCCTTTGTTTTGTCAAACCTGCGTATTTCAGCTTCACTATCTTGTTGTGAAATAAAGCCGAGACTATCATAATCAGTACGCCTTTGATCAAGCAATTGCGCAGACAGAGAATGAATTAAACCATTTCCCAATGTCAAAAAGTCACTATTGTTGTAAGCAGATAAAGCTTGTGCTGGATTCGTGCCATTACACGGTGTCGGCGTGTTAGAACACTTGACACGTATGAGAAGAGTTGGTTTAGAGAAATTAATTCGCGAAGGTACTGCTCCAGTTGTGATATTGAGAGTAGGATTTGACTGCCCTTCCAGTTGAGTTTGCGAAGGATTTGGTGTTCCTTCGGCCTAATTAATGATTGCAAATAGTTGTATAAGAAGTTATTCCAACTTCTTTTAATGTAAATGTCACCTTTATAGATTCTGTTTAAAGTAGCAATCATTAGAAACAGTAAAGTAGATCTATCGTATATTTCTACAAACCTCTTGACTAACAATTTGTACTGGTGGAGGTACAGGTTTATCTTGATTATTAATTAGCTGCTGTGGGACATGTTGCTCAGCTGAAGATATTATTTTTGACTATATATAGAGTAGTGGAGACACAGTAATTATTAATTCTATTAATAACTTGAACTAATGCTAGCAACTAATAAAAAAACGAGTCATACTTCATGTTTCAAAAGTTGCCGGTTAGCAGATGTTAGCTCTCTCGTCCAACCATCACTTGGTAAACGATGCACTTCAAAGAAATATTTTTTTGATGCTATTTGAAAAATAAATTAGCACAAAATTTTAGGAATTGTTGATTAGGGTGAAGCTTTCTTGTCATTATACACATACAATTTATTATACAATTTATTATGCCACGAGTGGAATTAATGTTTAGCTGATTACCTTGGGTGCCCACTCCAAGAAAATCTCCATTACTTGATAACTTCATTGTTGTAATGATAGCAGCATCCTATTATATAAAAGATTTCCAAATTTTTGAATGACTACTTCGATACGGACGATAAGGATTGATTTAGTTAAGGCTGAACATTAATTTTAGCCCTAGCATTTACCGTATCATTGATTATCCGTAGCAGGAACAGTCTATTTTTAAATAGCGCAAAGACCCTACCTACGCCTGCATAAAATTATTTCACAGAAGATGCTTAATTATACAGTAAATTAGATTCTTTATGAACAGTAATGACTTTATAGGGTATATTAGTATCAAGATCTTACCTAAATTACTAAGCATCGTAACTAAATAAATGGATCCTGGCATATCAGCAGTTGATAACTGCACTGGTAACACACCATTTTCATCCCAAGACGTTAATGTTAGAACTGATGGTGGTTTAAGTACAACTAGTCCATCTGCATGACCTAAAAAGACATAATTTCCATCTACTGATGGAGCAAGACATCTCGGCTCCTCGGTTGTTGTACCAACTCTAACGCCATTATATACTGGGACTGGAACCTTTAATGTACCTGCTTCGCGTTCAGCTTGTCTCTTGTTGATAATATTCCACGAATCGTCGAATATTCCTTCTAATATTTTATCGATCGTGCGAAAGGGTTGAGGTAATTCATCAAACATCATATCAGGATCAGCGAAGAAGTCATCCCGATCTACATCATCTATACGAGATGGTGGCGTTGGCTCACGATTTGGTCGTTTCGATTTTGACATTCTTTTTAGTTGGGTAGAATGTAACAACAATTTAAAGTCTATACAAGGGTATATTAGTAACGTGTAAATTAAACTATTTTATTGTAATGATTAAGTATCCGCAGTATAGTAATATTAAGCAATATCTTGACTCTATGTTTCAATTTGTGAAATAAAAGTATTTTTGCAGGATATAAGATTTCGTTACGACAGTTACAGATTACTATTAACAATACTCTTGGGTAAGTGATCAATCAAAAGTCAGTTCAGTTAAACTGGAAATTAGACCTAGCTTTCAGCATCATTTACCGATCATCACTATGGCAACCATATACCGGAGCTAGAATATTGGAAGTCCGAACTGATTCCACTGACAGCTGACTCTACGAACTGTACTGTACTGTACGAATGGCGCCGAGCTGTACAGTGTACAGTACTGTACTGTACAGTATAGTCACTATACACTGTAATACTGTATACTGTAGATGTAGAGACAGTCAATACGACTATACCGAGGACTTAAAAATACAGTACAGTACTGTAAGTGATAGGAGTTTATTTATTTTCATGCAGCTGAAATATGAGAATTGCAGATCAGAGAAACAGGAGTCAAGAAGTATTAAGAGCTGAGAATAGAGCAACAACACACACACACAGTAACCGTACTCAGTCGATTTTTTACCTCCATGGTTTATAGTATCGATTCATTAATTAATACAACAACCCGTGATGGAGGTAGACGATAGTCTCTGGATGGGTCTAAGACAAATTGACGGGGATAATATAATTTACCGCAGTACAATGTACAGTAGTATAGGACGAAAACAATATCAATATAGATTTGATAGTACGAGGGGGGATTAAATATTTTGTAGCATTTAATCCTAATACTGTACAGTACAGCTAAAATTAATTAATTAATTGATTTTATTTTATGCGGTAAAGTGTCTGTGGCAAGTTTTCCGAGTCTGCTCTCGATCAACTCTTTACTATCCGCTGTAGTGTACAGTACATACTGTACAGTGTACAGTATGTACTGTACAGTACTGTACTGTACTGTCAGCGACTTCTACAGTACTGTAGAGAAAGCTTTGACTGGCAGACTGGACTGTAGTAACTTACCTTTTAGTCCTTAAGCATGTCAAGTAAATCTGATGTCCAGTAATCAATTCGCTGATACCGTCCTACTGTACTGTACTGTATGTAGTGTATTGCCTCATACTATAACTTACTAAAGTGTCAATTGGTACAGTAGTTCCTCCATTGTACAGCTGCTACAGCTATCACAAGCAAGATGCCTTCCAGGTACTGCAATTGCTTTCCTCAATTAAATATAGAAATTTTCGCAGAAAACGTCAAAGTTTAATGCTCATTTTTCCTACCATACTTCATTCTAGTACTGAAGACAGTAGCGCTACTCCAGAACATAGCCGTGAGGCAAATGTAAAGGTACTCCTACATGATTCATCCTGTACTCCTAATTTCGATAGCCATTTTCAATTCAATTTAAGCCACTTCTGAATCATTTCATAATTATAGTGTACAGTAATAAGATACCTAGGCAAAGATACCATTTTGATATTTAACGTACATGTGTAGGATCGTAAACGAGAACATAGTCCCGCATCTAAGCGTTCACATAGGGAACGCTCCAGATCACCTCGAAGGAGACGCTCAAGAAGCCGCTCGAGATCTCCACGGTACTTTTACTACTAATATGCTATTTACAGCGATGCACGTATGAAAATGTGCATAGAATTCGTTAATTGCCGCGTGAATTTTGAATTACTGACGTAAATTGCGTGTACTGTAATGTTATTGATATACGTATCTGTAAAATGTATGCATTTGTATAAAACATAAAACTGCAATAATTTTTTTTGCATAAAATTGCACTGATAGACGAAGAGACAGACATGATCGACATAGAAATAGAGATGACCACAAAGACAGACGAGATAGGCATAGTGACCGAGATAGACGACGGTGAGGGATCAATCGACAAGTACTTGTCCTATCCATGAAGATCGCAATGAAGAAATTAATTTAAATTTTCCTTCTGCAGGGGTGATAGATATGTAAGTGATCATTCCCGGAAAGAAGAAATGAAAAATGATCCTATAATAGATGATAGGGATAATAATCATAAGAAACCGAAAGAAACAAATGAAAAGAAAGACATTTTAACCAGTAGGACTGGTAAGTGGCCTCGCTTCCTTTTTTTCCTCATGCCTTTCCATAAAAATATGCGCATAAACATCAATATCCCATCCTTACGATACTATACATGTATAATAGCTCTGTATTGAAAATAGTAGCGCTCTTTCTGTTTCATCATGGACCATTTCTCTTATACAGGTGGTGCTTACATTCCACCTGCGAGACTTCGCATGATGCAGGAGCAAATTACTGATAAGAGCAGGTAAAAAAATAAATTTGAAGTGATTACTTATAGATACAAACAGATTAGAATATCAATGCAGTTAATAACATTCCTTCATGGACTTTCATTCGTAGTGAAAACTATCAAAGATTGAGCTGGGAAGCCCTAAAGAAGAGTATCAATGGCTTGGTGAACAAAGTTAGTAAAGGATTTAACATTGCTTTGCCTATTGCAATGAGCTCATATTATAATGACTACGGGTATTTGATATAGGTCAACGTTGGCAATATGTCTGATATAATAAGAGAATTATTCAAGGAGAATATTGTTCGCGGAAGGTACGTTACTATTATTCGCAGAAGATTATAAACTGTACGCGTGTTTGTGCTGTAACAAGTAAACATGTATTATTTATTTTTTATAGGGGCCTATTAGCTAGATCAGTTATAACTGCTCAAGCTGCATCTCCTACTTTTACTCATGTTTATGCAGCATTGGTTGCAGTAATTAATACGAAAGTAAGCTGACTTTCTTTGTGATTTTACACATAAAGTATATTAATACTCTTATGCATCGAGCACTCATTGCAATAATTATATCGCTCCCATATGCAATAAAACTTATAGTTTCCACAAATCGGAGAGTTGCTATTGAAGAGATTACTAATTCAGTTTAAAAGAACAATGAAAAGAGGCGATAAAGCCACATGTCTTACAACTGCTAAATTTTTAGCGCATTTGGTTAACCAACAAGTTGTAAGTGTTAATATCGTGTCAATTATGTTAACCGTATCGGAATGATTGTGAAATTGACCGTTAATTGATTTATCGATAACATAATTGCTATTTTCTGTCATGATAAGATTCATGAATTGGTTATCCTCGAGATACTGACTGTATTTTTAGAAAATCCAACCGAAGATAGTGTTGAAGTTGCTGTAAGTATCTGGATTTGTTAAAATTCTTAAAATCATCTTGACAGATAACGTTATCCTGATCTCATTATGAATACTAGGTTGGTGTTATTAAGGAATGTGGAAAAAAGTTGGGTGAACTATCGCCAACAGGAATTAGAGGTAATTTATATCAAAAAGATATTAATTGACAAATTTATAGAATTTTCAGTAGGTAACAGTAATTTTATTGAACATCTGTAGGAATTTTCGATCGCTTTAGAAGTATTATCCAAGACAGTGATATAGGAAAACGCGTCCAATATATGATAGAAGTGCTATTTGCCATTAGGAAAGACGATTTTAAGGTACTCTAACTTTCTCTCTGTAACTACTGCTACTGAAGTTATGTTTTAAAGACCGTATCATACATCAATAGGATTATCCAACTGTAATTGAAGAGCTGGTGTTAGTTGAAGAGTCCGATCAAATCACACATTTTCTATCTCTCGATGACGCCGCTGATGGAGAAAATATACTAAGTATATTGGCAATTGCGAGAAGATAAAGCTATGATATAGATATAAAGTTTTATTAAGCGCGGTTTTGCATTTCTTAGATATTTTCAAGTTTGATCCAGACTATTTACAGAATGAAGAACGGTATCAGGTATTACGAAAAGGTAAGCTTAATAAGCAACCGTGAAGCTGCCGTGAATTGTAGTAGCATACTCTCATGTTCGTGTTGCTTTAAAATTAGGTATACTAGGTGATGACGATGATGGATCGTCCGCTAGTGGAAGCGACGAGGAATCGGACGATGATGATGACGATGATGAAGAAGAAGAAAAAGGTACTGTTACGTCTTCGTAACGTGATTCATTTGCAATTTTTAGTACATTTATTAGAAAAATTTTATAAATGAATAAATACGTAGATGATAAGATGATTTTGGATCAGACCGAGACAAATTTGGTGGCTTTAAGGAGGAATATTTATCTTACCATACAGTCCAGGTAGAGATTATTTCTGTGAAGGTAATAATTCAAAATTTTAAGTGATTTTACTTTTCTAATTTAGTTTGGATTTCGAAGAATGTGCTCATAAATTATTGAAAATGGAGATAAAACCGGGGCAGGAGGTTAAACTATTTAATTAATTTTTCGCAAATAAGGATAATGCCTATGCGACTAAAAACGACCTTGTGTCAATTCTAGAAAGAACTATGCAGTATGATTATAGACTGCTGTGCCCAGGAGCGTTCGTATCTCAGGATGTACGGCTTACTAGCACAAGTAAGAGAAGTCTTGCTTTTAAAGAAAACCTTTTACATTTATTAACGTGATTTTTATAAAATATTTTGATTCAGAGATTTTGTCAGTTAAACAAAACCTATGTTGAACTATACGACGAGATATTCCAAGACCAAGTTAGAATCAAATTGCTATTATATGTTAGCTGTACTTGTTTATCAACGAATCAATTCAATTATTTACGGTACTCTCTTATTTTAGTACGAAAATTGCCATAGGTTGGAAACTAATAAATTGCGAAATGTGGTAAAGTTTTTTGCACATCTATTTTTTACGGATGCTATTCCTTGGACGGTAAGAATTATTATTTTGAAAGTAACATTGATACTAAATGTGAAAATACGATATCATAATTACTAATATTATAATCAAAGGCTTTGTCCTGCATTCATCTAAATGAAGACGAAACTACATCATCAAGGTAAGCCATATTCTGAGTATCTTTTCGCTATTATACTTTCGCTAAAATCGTTACTTATACTCAACTGTAGTCGAATATTTGCAAAGATTTTATTGCAAGAATTATCTGAATACATGGGTATCATGAAATTAAATAAGCGTTTCAGAGATGAGTAAGTAATGTTATCGATTATTACCCTAATACAATTATAAAATTTCGCAATTGGTATTATGCATTTTATACAATTTATCGTATTAATCCGCTTTAGGACACTAGCTGAATTTTTTGAAGGCTTGTTTCCACGAAATAATCCAAGTTATACTAGATTTGCTATCAATTTCTTTACCTCAATTGGCCTTGGTGCATTAACGTAAGCCTATTAATAGCTGTAAAATATCAACTCTTATGCTTTTAATATCGTAATTAATAACAACTATTTGCATACGTTTTATAAATCAGTGATGAGTTAAGAGCACACTTAAAGAACGCTCCGAAGCTAATAATGGCTCAAAAAAGAGCTGTTGAATCAAGTGATGACAGTAGTTCATCAGATTCCAATTCAGATTCAGACTCCGATTCTGATTCGAGTTCGGAATCGACATCTTCGTCTAGTGGTAGCTCTGAAGACTCAGGTAGGAACAGTATTTTCTTTGATCCACCTATAGATTTGATAATATACTATTCACTTAAAGGTTAATCTGTTGATTACATAGCTAATGCTGCAAGAAAGAAAGGTGGATACTACGAGCAAAAGAATGAACGGTAATTCAGCTGTAAAAAACTCATTACTATGACACGATAAGCCAGCTATCTATACATGTCCTCGAATTATTTGTTTCCAATACTTGACTATTATTAAGATTGTTTATGACCATTTATTATATTTTCAGTAGAAGCCGCAGCGCGTCACCTCGAAGAAAACGAAGGGATGACTTTAATTATCGCGACAGAAGACGTTTATCTCCTGACCGTAGAAGAGATAAATCTTAATATTACAAGTGTATTATACTAAGCGATTAGTAAGATTTGTAAGTCGTTAATCAATCGTTACCATAGTTTGGATTTTGTACCATTACCCAGATTACTAAAGGCAGGAGTTGCTGTACCGTACATTATCCCTTACTACATTAAATCGTTTTAATATTACTTCAGTTATCTTAATTCAATGATGTGACTAGTGGGTAATGCGATGTGTAGAGATATTTTATCGATCAACTGCGGTCACACCATGGCAGTTTATGAAGGCTATTCTTTGTCGTAGTTACGAGTGGTACCATGATTACCAATTTTGCACGAAATAATTATTTTTAAAACTGGTATGGCATAATTAAATCTTCTTGTATCATATCTTATACTTGTATGCCACTACGCAATAAAAATCAGTTGAGTTACATTCCAATTACAAGCTGTAAGACTTTTTAACATCAAGTTTTTCATTTATCAATGTGTCAAATACTGTCAATGCTGACCAAGTAAGTTAGAATCCTTAAGCCAGCAATACAATACTGTACCGGTATACACAAGGAGTTACTAAATACATTTAACTGATTTAAGCATCAGTTTAAAGTTTTCTGCTTATAATTGCACTGTATGATACTGTACGTATTTAGATAATTAGATGTTTTATATTTCATTAAGTTACCTGAAAATTATGTAGCATCGAGGATAAGACGTATCAGCAGTGATTTTCAGTGAATATTACTGGCTAAATATTTTTGAAGTTTTCGGAATTGCACGACCCCTCAGTAGCTAAAATCATGGTTTAGGCCTATTGATTATATACTCTTATATTAAGTTACAGACAAACCCGAAGTTGGACTATGCCAGAAATAATGTTTAAATGTTACGAAATTATTACCCTCATCTATATCATCATATACAGTGAAAAATACTGCTTTAAATGATATGACTTTCATCTTTAATATCTGGAATATAGTTTTCATTATATGTTATTATTGAAATCAAGATTTTTAGTCAGAACGAGTGGGGTTAACCATAACATACGAGAATATACTGTACTCGTACGCGTAAACGCGAATATTACACATACACATAATCGGTCATTTTAGTTAATTAGTAGTATTTAGCATCAGTCACTTGTAACAGGTCGATAAAAGTAGCGAATACCTTGATGCTTATATCTGCGATTCTATATTGGTAATTAATATTATCATAATAATTGGATAACGTGCATCAAAGATTGCATTTTAATACGATTTTTATGGAAAATTGAGCACAGTGTGTTTGTGCGGGCGTGGCAGCATACAGCTCGCGTACCACCGTATATTTTTACCATGGTAATACAGTGTGTGATACTGTACAATAGTGTACATTCACACCATAGACGTGCAGTATACTATAGTATATAAGAAAAAGCTCAGCATATTATTATGCTTCACAGCGAGCCCTGCTGCAGAAAAGCATCAAAATATTATCCAAAATCGCGCATATTCCCGCAACTTTATACTTTATATGATCGCTTTAGAGCTTTGGTTATTTACAGCAAGACGATCAACATTGATTACTGGAAATCAAGGTGCTGACTGGCACATTTAAATACCAAAGGCTCGCTCATAAATATAACTGATCTCATACAGTGACGTGTAATACTGAAATAGTGAGATTGCGTATGCTTCAATGGCGGAAGAGGATGAGACATATGATGAATTTTTAAATGGCTATGTTATAGAAGAGAGTAGCGATAAATGCCGTGAAGAATGTGCTCGATGCAAGTGAGTAGTACATTTAGATGTTACGATACTAGTGCAGCCAATAAAGAATAGCAAGTGGTTTAGTATAGGATGATATTGATATGGGGAAATTAATATCAAGGATAAGAATTATAATTTTATAGTAAACATCACTGAGACGGTAATTTTCAACATTTGAAAATTTCTTTGCTTGTGGACTTGGGTATTCAATTTAAAATTATATCTGCTCTTAGTATGAACTTCCGCTATTGTTGATTGAAGGTGAAAATATCATGAAGGAAATTGCTAATCATTCGTCCGACTGTATTTACTAAAGATATTCTGCCCTGTAATGTTATTAATTTGTGGATGATGTTGATAATAGTATTATTCTGATGCAATTGCATCTCTGATTGCAATTGCAATTATAGCCGATAAAATCGACTACAGATAGCGTGGTTGTGCATTAAAATGTATTGCGATTTGTTGATCTAGTCGTCCAGCTCGAACGTGCTTATGCAGTTATCTGCCAGCCAAACCAATCGAAACTTCAGTCAAAATCCGTATTTTGCAACATCCACGCGAGGTCTGCAATTGCAATACGTATGATTGATTAATGACAATTTAGTGAATAAATATCAATTTCTTCCTTTTAAAGACGTAGATAAACGTTAAATAATCTTATTAAACAGCCATCATATTTTGTACCTATACGTATACAACTATTTCTAAAAAACAGCAAAAGCGAAGATTGACAACCGTACCAATATTAACAGCTGCATTGGCAAAAGATAGTGTGCATGTATATCGTGGTATACGATTTACAAGGAATCGGTAAGTTTTCCCAGTTACTCTTATGACTTGAATACACTATACCTCATATAAAAAAATATTGCTCTACGATATCAGATTACTCCATGCTATGATCTGATGTTGTACAAATGGATAGTGTATTGCATACTGTGCTTTTAACACAAAATGAGTGATCCGATAATACGAATAGTAAATGTACCCGTAAAAGTATAATAGCATAGAATCGTTTTACAGGTTAACCGAACTGGCTGAGATTGCATCTTCCCCATCAACTGCCATACTTTATCCTAGTTCTCAAGGTTAGTTTGCTATTTAACAAATCACTAGATGCTTCTAAAATCTCCTTAAATGAATATATAGAAGTGTATAGAGTTGTGATAACCCTGCAATAATACGATACTGCAAGCTTGTTGATGATATCTTTTGTTATCTAACTGACTGACCTTGCTTGCATAAATTTTAAGAAGTGTATATATTTTAATTGATGAGTAACATTAAATATCCTTCATTTATAGCTATAGGTATTAAGCAATTAAGTTGCCAAGAATTAAAGGTAACTAACTTATTTGTTATTGATGGCACTTGGAACGAAGCGCGCACAATCATGCACCGAAATGAATTTCTAAAGAGATGCATTCAGGTCAGTATAGAAATAAAAACTAAATAAAAATCGATAGGCACTAATATATTATACACGTGGTAGACTTGAATAGAGTTATCAGGCTATACGACGATACATTTGTATACTGTATGTTCAAAAATTATAGCTAACGATACCATCTATACAGTATATAAGAAATGTAATGCCACGTACATATTAATTAAAGAAAGGGCTTACTCTTGCAGGTTAAACTTGTAGACGATGAGATCAGTAAATTCGTAATCAGAACGCAACCCAATGTGACTTGCGTATCAACCATAGAAGCAGTGGCACTTTCTTTAGAAATTTTGGAAAATGACCACCATATTAAAGAGGTCTTGGATCAGTATTCTAATTCGCTATATAATGTCGGTTAAAATTGCGTCTATTTCGCAAATGTGTTTAAATTAATTTTTCATTTTGCTTCATAGGCTTTGTTAAAGCCACTGCGTGCTATGTGTGACATGCAATTGGCATGCGGTGCTGTGGTACATCATAGTAAAGATGTTGTGAAAAAAATGCTGATGGATCCATCTAGTAATGCTTGTAAAGAAACTTCTAGTGAATACGATGGAGCAAACCGTAAAGTATAAATGATTTTTATACAATGTATGAGTGTACTCAATGCATGATCACTAAACAAGTGAATATGAACAATGTAAATCTGTATGAATTTGTTACTGAAACGCGCAAATACTTTGTCCATTTCTATAGAACCTCAATTATCACTATAAGCACTCTGTAAATACTATTCATTAGGTTTATTTGTATAATAATAATACCATTTAGGAATTACCTAAACTAATAGTTTTAATTTTAAAGATTCGTTTGACATTTATGTGTATATAATTATATATATTAAATGTATATTTTTACTATCGGTTATCAATGTTATAAATACCTTCTTATTCACGTTAAATTGTAATTTTGGGCGGAATGTGAAGTGATTGTATGCTTTTAAAAAGAGCTATTTTAAGAAGTGGTGACAAAACCTAACGTGCCTATAGGTAAGTATCAGACTGGGTTATATATTTTGGAAGGAAGAATGCGTTAATCTACTAAAATAATTAAACCTAACGCAAATTATGCGGAGTAACTTGTATTAAATTAATTAATTAAATTCATAGATAGACTTTATGCTATTTATCGAATATTTGGATCAACTCTGTTTAAGAGTTTACATGACTCTGAAATATCATGAATAAACCTTTCTAAGATAATTTCACGAATACGGGCTAATGCAATGCTCTATCAATTTATTTTAGATCTAGGGTAGACAATTTCTTTAATTACTTGCCACTTAAAAGGCATTGGATCATTCGTAATAAATACTTGGCCAATTGTAGCCTTTAAGTCTTAAAGTTGTAATTGTGTTTTAAGGAAAACATCAAGTAATCGGAATGTCTTTTTATTAAAAATGATATACGTTACGTATAATTGTATTAATCGGAATATAAAAATACTATACGTATTTATACAGTAATCTCCATTAGCTACACAACTTTATGATATTAGAAACCATTAAATTTATGATATTTTCTCAGTCTGCTATACAGAGAAAATTTCAAGTATTGAGCAAATAGAATCGATTATGTATTGAAGTCATAACTATTTACATTATGTACACGAGCATATGCATATAATAAACCACCATAGTGGTATCGTAAGAATTGAACTTCTTGCTGTTGGTAGCTGATTCAAACTAATTGACTTAAATGAATGGCAAATATTCACGGGGTATGATAACATGCCCAACAAATAAGAAACTAACAATCATAATTAAATACAAGCCGAAATGTCCATTTTATAGCTCTCGACTCCTAAACAAGTATCGCACAATCCTGTAGGTGTAGATCAATAGTAGCCGTAATGAATTAGAAATATATTACAATGTTCTGAAAAGATGGTATAATAAATGCATGCTAGAATCAAAGTTACTGACAGTAATAGGATAATAAATTACAGTAAAGTACAATTTATTGGTGCGTATTATCTTTTGCTTGCCAAAAATTATGAAGTGTTTTATTACCAGTAGTAGGCTGCATACGATTATGTTGTAGCTTACGTCGCTTAACACCTTTTCCTTTTGAACTTCCTACAGAGTCGTTATGTGATTGAGATGGTTTCATAGTTTCAGGCTGTTGAAGGCAAGTATCTATGTGAGAATTTAGTAACGCTAGCCACGATGTTTCATCAGATTTGTAAACATAGAATTGGTCGCATACAGGACAAGTAACCTTTTCCATGTTGTCACAATTCTTACTTGCTTCCTTCATTGTTGATTGCAATTGCGAGCTATTTTCGTCGTATTTACTAAAGTAACAAGTTACTTTGTCTAGCTTAGATTTTTCGTCTAATTTATGCTGTTCTATGTTGATAAAACTCTTACTTGCTTCATTTATTGTCGATTGCGATTGCGAGCAGTTTTCATCGTATTTGTTAAAGTAACGTGTTAACGTATCTTGTATAGATTTTTCATCCGATTCATGACGTTTTAGCGTGGACATTTTGATTCCCATCAATCGTAAACGAAGTCTTTCGGGTTGGCAAGCTAAACGTTCTGACCGAATAACTTCTGATGCAATGTTAAACATTTCAGTTGTAGAATTTGTGTGGTGTTTTAGCGATACTGAGCGTTGTTTAACCTCAAATGCAACGGTCTTTAGTTTCACAGTTAAACATCGACCCTAAAAAATCGTATACGTAAAATTTATGGATAGGTAAATTTAGCAAGCGAGTAATGAAGAAAGTGACTTTATACTTGGGGCCAATGCTAATATCCTTGTTTTTTTATAATCGATACATGTGTATGTTATATCGCACTCTACATTGAGTTAAAGTACACATAGTTCATTCCAGCAATTACCGTAATGTTCTCTTTCTTCATGTGGTTTGCCAGATTATCACATAGTTTCTGGCATTTAACGAGCATGTCTGCTAATCTACTAATTTCTCCAAATGTCCTATAGTGTCAATTGAATATTTAATATAGTTTGTGCAATGAGTAGGGTAATAGACTTTTACAATATGTCTATAACATGTATATTACGCAAACTAGCATCACATAATAATTCATCACTGACTGTCAGTTACTATAATTCATAAACAACGATACACGTAATGCTACGAAAAATGTTCGATCGCAGTGATTCTAATTAATTCATTAATTATTAGAGATTTGTTAATACCTTTCACAACTAATACTTTTTCTTTGATAATTTTTGCTTAAGATGCAAAAAAGGAAAAAGCAAAACATTAGTATGATGTATGATTGAATTTCTTTGAAAGGATTCCTTCGAGCGTTCCAGAAGCCAGTTAATGCGAAAAGAATTAGTTTCTGTTTACCTACTAACTTCATTGGATCCGATGCCCATTGCAACAGCTAAGAAAAACTTTGTTGATACATTGGAGAATAGCAAATAAATCAAATCTCTTTTATCATAGAGTTCCTTGCAGTTCGAAATTTCAATCTCATTTAGTAATCTCTCACTGACTTTGCCGATACCTGAAATCTTAAGGAAATATTAAAGATAACAGTAAGAGTTGAAGTATTTAGTGACGGTCTTGATCCTCCCATGTAGATGAAAGATTTTAAATTTAATCAATGCTGTACCTTTCTAGTCGGAAGTTGTCGCATAAATTCTATTATTTTATCTCGAGTAAATTCTACTTTAAATTGTCCATTAGGTTTCTTCCAATCAGAGCAAATTTTAGCTAGCATTTTATTGGGTCCTATACCAGCACTTGCTGTAAGTTTTGTCTTTCGATTAATTTTAAATCGAATTTCTCTCATGACATCTTCTATGGTATGACCAAACGATACTTTTCTAATTGATGAATTAGACGAACAATTATTATAACTATCAACGCCATCAACAGTTGGAGGGGCAACTTGATCATTTTCCTTGTTATCTAATGGTAAAAGATGATTTCCTGAAATAAATAAATAAAATACCTTCTGCATTAATTTAAATCTTGACATCTAAGATGATAGAGTACAATTTTAGCAACGTTAAACGCTCAATAATATAATTAATAAACCTTCATTAAGAATCTTTAACATATCCTCAGTTAAATCCTGCTGAGGAACGGTAAATTCAACATGGCTGCTAGGGAAAGTACATTTTCTACCTTCCAAGTACTCCGTTAAATCCATGTAAGCTTCATCCAAGCTGACTGATGCGAAATTCGGATCATATTCAGCTAAAATTGCTCTGACTTCTTTACTAGCTTGTGCATACTTGGCAGAATTAGGTTTAACAAAGACTAAATCTGGGCAAAGTCTTTTACCGATGAAACCAGGCATAGCGGCTCGAACTCCATATCGACGTGCAATATAATTGGAGGTAAGCTGTAAAATATACCGTCAATGAATTGAAGATGGCATACAAGGGATAAAACGTGGAAATTTTTAAATTTAGAGTTCTATTTTACTCATCTTACCATCATTCCAGTACCACCTACTGCCATGGGTTTATCGGCCAGACTAGGATTATCCCTTATTTCAATAGCAGCGTAAAATGCATCCATATCGACATGGACAATAAATCGAGATAAATCTCGGGTAGTTTCTAACTGATTTTCCATACGTTTCAATTCATCTAGTGCAGCTAATCTTTGCGCTTGTGTTATCTTGGTTAATTTTGCTTTTAGTCGTGTAACTCTTTCCGTTGCTTGTTTCTCTTTTCTCATTTCATTATTATAAAAGCGCGAGCCTTTAGTCGCTTCTAAGATGATCCGATTGATTTTTTGTTTATCTAATCCAGTCATGCCAGCTTTGCTATCGTTTAGTCCCATGCGAGCCATAGCAATTTTGTCGCTAAGTTGTTGCTTGGCAGAATTACCACTCTCTTGGGTATTATCGGATAATTTGGTATTACTTGTATCATTATTATCATCTAATATTCCTTGCCAATCATCATCGCTAATATCATCTTGAGAATGGAAATCGTTGAATTCATCGCATTGATCGGAGAAATTTTCTATCTCAATCATTTCATTTTCCATAATGATGGATTGATTAGTAATTAGGCGTAGGTGATATTGCAATCCATTTCATCGTCATCCCATTTATACTATTCTTAAGAAAACTTGAGCTATATCGATATCTTCTAAGATGCAGTCTCTGATTAAGATGATACTACGGTTAGAATATGATTGCTGCTGAACTGTTTACAGTATGTATATTAGCAGTTTTGGACAGCATCATTTGAAATCGACGTAGGCATGTAGGTGCAATTGTACACCAGTCCGTCGACGTATACCGTCCTCTACGCCTTGTTCACTCTTTGCCTACTACGTTTATTCCAACGATAGTGTGTGAACGTTGTCTAAAATAGCTCCTACGAATCGTCTAGACTCCACTTGAATAGATCGAAGCAATCATCTAATCATGTAGGATATTTTGGAACATTTCCGCGAACCAGCCCTGCAAATGTTGTGCATACAGAACATCGTACGGACGTGTATGGACATGTCAAGGGACAATCTTGTCTATTGTTATGCTGACATTCAGGACACTGTAGCGATCATTGATGTACTACAAATCGACTTTGAAATAGGAGTCAAATAGAGAGAAGGGTCGCTATGTACACTCATTTATGATCCAGTACAGTCATGGCATGGACATGGATTACTAAAATTATTAACATTGGTATTTTAGTAGTCCATAGCAGACACTGCGAAGATTGAAATAGTAACTGAAATAGTTGGCTGCTGGAAGAAGACCTGGACCCATCACTCTTGGACGGACAGACATTTCCGGCCTCATCTGGTCCAAATACTGTACAGTATTGTGCCATACAGTACACTTTGCTACCGTACTGTACACTGTACACTGTAAAGTATAGACGAGTATGACGACGTGACTTGTAAATTGGTTCGAGCGACCGAACATGTAACAGCGACTGATAGTTTGTATTAGAACATTGAAAGAAATACAATTCTTCAATACTGCAATAAAAAGTAATCAAATATCAAGAGGCAATTACTCAAGGTTGTATTGATCTATCTGCATGGAATTGGAGCCAAATTTAAGGTATGTACACATTTCTTTATAATTTAAAGCAACGCTGAACATCTTTCAACTAGACCAGTCAACTCATCAAATTACAGAAACTAAGCAAAAATCCCACGGACCGGACCGGACTGAATCCCTGGCGGGCCGGTTCGGTTCCGTCCGGCTGGGGCCATACGACTGACACCCCTCTGCCTTTTGCCTTGTAGTGTGACACAAGGTGTGGTAGTCGAATGTCCACGTGCACAATACGACAGTTCCATACAGTACAGACTGTACAGTACATAGCCAGGGACTAGAGTGTACAGTACTCAGTAATTCCTAGCATACTGTACAGTCCTTGGTACAGTAAGTTACAGTACGTAGTATTGTAAGGTACTGTACTCTAGACGGCTAAGGGTGTGTCATCACCAGACGTCATTTATTACTATCCGAGTCCATTTAAAATCCGACAACTATTTGCAAGTGGCCATTAACAGCTACTGTGGTGAGCGATCTTTGAAACCATGTTAATCAAAGCAATCATACTTATTGGTGGCCCTCAAAAAGGTAAGACTACCCTAATGTAGTCGGTATCATGATAAGTGGGAAATAAACTGGGATAAATGGTCATTTACTAGTATTAATAAATTCAGCAATACAACGTTGACCTTTTAAGCTTGCGTCATTTTCCATCCAACCGCTGCCTACAGCTTGCTGATGGGTGTAAGGCTGTAGGCCTGTTAAGCTACCCAATGAATAGATGAAAGTACAATAGTAGTTAATTGATCCGTTTACTTTTTATACTTGTATAAAACGAAACAATAATTGCATACCAATCCTTCACTTCCACCGTAGTTAATCAAGGTAGTGATAAAATAATCAACTGCTTCGTACGGTACAAAGATAAACCTTGATTGATTGATTCAAATAGTACAAAATCATGAACTTTAAACCTATACAAAGTAGAACATGATGTATTTTTACCTTCAATATTAATTGGCCAAACACTATGATGTTGATGTAGTGGATACAAATGGATTGATAATCTAAATCTGTTCCTTTAATCTTGTCTCACAACAGTATTATCAGAATTTTAGATATTAATCGCATTCAAGAATCATCATCATACTCCACAGTACGGTACAGTACGGTTGTTATAATCAAGTGGTTTTATAGGGTAGCAAAATAACATTGACTTATTCTAATAGGCGCAAAATGACCAGCTTTAAACCTATACAAAATAGAACTTACTGTTTATACCTTCCAAATGAATGGGCAACACACATTGAGTCGATATACCGTAGCGGATACTAGCTGTATTATGGACTGACTATTTTAACCTATTCCTATTATCTTGTCTTGCTGTATTCAAGTATTACCGAAGTTTTGGATATTAATCGCACAACCCTTTGAAACGCTACTGAATTCGACTTGTACATCGAACATTGAAATCCGTCTTTCATTTCACTACTATACACTCGTATATGACGACTTCATATCAATCCTGTCAGTCAGATGCATGGAATACTGCAGTAGCTATGCGATCAACTCTTGTACCATTCCTGTAGTATTGTATTCAGTTTTATGAAACGTTCAAGAGTCTGAGTAGATGATGACTACTTCATGTTATCTTCAAATACTGTACTCGATCCCCAACAACTAAAGGTGTGATCTACAGTATGGATTCCAAGAACTCAAAATACTCAGGTTATGTTCCTGATCTAATAATACTTAGTAGCTACTGAATCCATAGCATTACTCTAGCTACCGCTTCACAATAGATAGAAGATAGGTCAAGTAATAACGCTTCGATCATTTTCTGTCGTAGAGTGCAAGTTATCTTAGTCTGTGTATGCCGATAATAATTGTACAATTAACCATAAACTCTATACAGATTGTAGACGGATTTATTGATTCTACAAAGTCTACATACAAATAATCTGTTAGACTTTGCAATCGTCATTTAAAATTAAAAGTTAGTAAATTACATGATGATAAGTTGTTAATATCGTACTTTAATTAATAACCGATGTTTATTTATCAAATGATCGTAATTAATCAAGCGACTGAATATTTGTATATCGTCAGAAGAATTGATACCGATACAGTAGTATCATTCATCCATTTGTTCTGCGGCATGGAGAATTAAAACATGGATGTTTACTGTGTAATATTGATAGCTATGCATCAATATATTTATATATTAATTATAAAGTAACAATCCTTTGCTCGAATTATTAAGAATAAGTAGCAATGATGTAAATATTAAGATTGAATCAACAAGATTCAATTTAAAATCCAAATGAATTCTTATTTCTATATTGAAATCAACGTTTGAAATATCGGTAGGCACTAGATTTCGTCCGTTATCCCTTGAACTACCAAAGCCGCTATTTCCGGTTGCCGGTATTCCAATGATTGAACACCATGTGGCAGCATGTGCAAAGGTACGAGGCTACGAGCAATAAAGAGAGGTGTCATCAGTTTTTCAGTTTGAAGTAACACCGTTGGAATTTTCTTCTTGTTTTTCAATTGACGTCAATTATATGCTCTAGATTCCGGAAATAAAAGAAGTTCTACTAATAGGATTCTATCAGCAAAATGAGTACTTATTGCGATTCATAGAAGATATGAAACGAAAATACGACATATTCGTTAGGTACCGCAACTAAATCGAAGTAAACTCTTATACTAAAGTGATATCCATCATTCTTATTATTGCACCATTTTATCGTAAATTTTATAAGCAGAGTAAGCTCACTTTTACGTATAATCGAAACTATAACTTCGCATTTAGTGCCCATTTATTGCCTACATACCGTACATAGCTTTTTTCTAGCCCTAGGTTGGACAAGATGCATAATTATTTAGTCTTGGCCATATTTTAGCATTATTTTTTTAAAGCGATTCCGTATCGTAATCGATATTAACTCGGAATATAATTTTTCTTTTCGTTATAAAATATCATTGAAACAACAAGATACTTACAAGAATTTTGTCCAATGGGAACTGGTGGAGGCATCTATCACTTTAGGGATCAGATCACGCTTTGCAATCCACAGGCTTTACTAGTCTGTAATGCGGATGTGTGCTGTGATTTTCCCTTTAGTGAAATGATTGAAAATTATCGAAATAACTGTCTCGACAGCAATGGACATTTGATCTTGGGTACCGAGGTATTCTTTTTTAAATTAACCATCTTACTTTCAAGTATGCATTGTACTTGCATTATTTATGTATCCATCTATACAGGCTACAAATTGGATATATTCAACTTTGTAATCATATCAGTCAATATAATAACTAGCTTTAATGACAAATTTGAATCAATAACGGTTTAATCTGGCAAGATTTAGGCTTATCGCTTCGTTACAGTAGATCCTTCGTTAAATTTACAATAACTTTATAGGCATCATCTAAGCAAGCTCCCAACTACGGCTGTATTGTAGAAAATGAAGATACTCATGAAGTGAGTTAGTTTTGGGCTTCCTCTAATCGACAAGACATTGTATTGAAATAATTGCTTTTACAAATGTAGGTACTCCATTATGTGGAGAAACCGGAAACCTTTATAAGCGATATTATAAATTGCGGGATTTATCTATTTTCACCATCCATAATCGATCTCATATCTAAAATTATTAAGGATCGCCATCATAGTTTGTACGTATAGATATTACTCTTGAGCAAAATTTGAATTTTATTTATTTATTGTGTGCTTGGTACAAAACTTGCTTAAAATAGACCATTTATTGTATGCAATAATAGAGAATTATCAGAAGAGCCGACTCAGTTAGAAAGACATATCCTGACGCAGCTTGCTAGCAGCGGAAAATTTTTCGTACACAAGAACAAAGGTTTTTGGAGTCAAATCAAAACGTCCGGGTTTGTGCATAATGCTGAATTAGAAATCTGCTTAATTATTGTACGGACGCATGCCAATTTTTGAGATAAATGCGAGGCTTGAAAAATCAAGGTCTATTAGCATCTGACATTCTATCCTTTTTCTACCCTTCTAATAAAGAAATGCAATATACGCTAATCGCCATTACTTACATGAATATCATCTTAATAACTCAAACATATTAGCCGAAAATGGTGAAGAAAAGCCGACAGTATTAGGTTGAACATAACTTTGTACCATATTCTTTACGAAAAGCGATCGTGTTATTGAATTAGAATATGCTTCTGATAATTTCATTCTTTGATACAGGCGATGTATACATTCACCCAACCGCATCCATTGATCCTTCAGCAGTTGTACGTCATTAATAGACAGTAATATTAATTACGTATATATCAAGATGAGATGAATGCTAAAAATACTGACATTTGACTAACTTAAAATAATAAGGTTGGGCCGAATGTATCGATCGGGTCTGGAGTTACGATTGGTCCAGGCGTACGGGTACGAGAATCTATCTTATTGGATAAAGCAGAACTAAAGGTAATATACCCGTATATACAGTATTACATGATGTTTAAAGGATACTGTATGACTATTCCCACTGACTATAGCATCTATCAAACTACGCACTTAGCTAGAATACGAAATGGTTATACTTTTATTTCACATTAATGACTATTTTATTATTTGTTCTTAGGAACACTGCTGCGTCATGAATACCATTATAGGATGGAATTGCAGTATCGGACAATGGTCAAGAATCGAAGGAACTCCTGCTGATCCCAATCCGAATGATCCATTTGCACGATTAGATTCGGATTCAATGTTTGACGAAGATGGCCATTTAACACCTTCCATTACTATATTAGGTATACATTACACTGCTTGAGTCGATCCACAGCGTAGTTACCTATGAGTAGTTGTAGCTACTGTAACACTGTACTCCTACATATTTAAGGGCTGTAACAATTTAAATACTATCCTTTGTCGTAATTGCGCTATGTATAGCATATTGAATGTACACTGACGTACGTAGTATGAATATTTTATGTAATGACATTTTTGTAAGGGTTATTCCTCTGTTAATTTGCTAGGTCGCAATGTGCACATCTCGCCAGAGCTTGTTATTCGGAATGCAATTGTTTTACCGCACAAGGAAATTACCAATAGCTTTCAAAATGCGATTATTTTATAGATTTCTTGGAGAATTTGGGAAATCAATTAAGTATGCCAACTCTGGTACTTTGACATGAATATCAAAGATTGAATCGAGCAATTTAGGACATAATTTTTGGAGCTCACCCGAGAAATATGTCATTTCGGATTGGACTTAAACTTATTAAGTAAATTACTATACGATACGATATTTTTTTGCTATTGAATTATAGTTATCATTAATAACTTTTATATTACTTATGGTTCATATAAAGCAAACGGGTACGATAATTAATCAGGCAGTGTAATAACCAATCTCTTCATGCGACATCCTAACCTAATATTCGACTTAATTATCTTCTGAAACGTACTTTTTCTGAATTGTAACATCGAAGATAGTTACTTGACATAATAGTTATATTCTATATTCAATATCCAATACAAGTTATTCAATTATAGAAAACTTGAATTGGATTTGAATTAGAACAGATTTTTGACCATGAAAGGTGATTTTATGTGATTAAATAGCCGTAACGATAAAATGTCTGGAGTAAGCAAATGATTGTTGTAAGTTTTAGAAAAAGCGTTATTTTCGAACTAAATACTGAATTGAATGTTGATGAAGGCTGCGTACTCCCTTAAAATAAAGTTTTCCCTTATGTATTTATAGCCTTACGAAATTGATATAAATTTTGATCATAATTACCAGATCAGAGCCATCATGCAATTGACGATACGTAAGTTATATCGCTGTTATCATAAATAAATGAAAAGAAACATGGATAAAAACGAATCAAGCATGATACACTGCTTTTAATTAACAGCCTTTACCTACAAATGTACAGTGCTAGACAATGTTTTAAAGATGTACAGCAGCCTAAACCATAGTTAGCTCCAAACACAGCCTAATATATTAATATAAAACATCTACATATCATCTGAGTGAGCAATAGAAAAGATACAGCTTCATGAGAGAATTAAATAATTGAAAGAATAAGTTATACAGTAATAAAACAAGTTCAAATGCGTGTCATAAATTTTAACTTTATGACTAATTTTGGACTACGATATTTCCAAGGAAATTTATTCAGCCATTTAGCTATCAGGAAAGAAGATATGCGATGATGACGTTTTTGAAACTCTCTTTTCGGCTTTATCCAGTATCTAGATTAAAGGTTGATTAAGAAATTAGTTGTACACGTATGGAAGCTCTGCATAAATATGAATATGCCAGTACGTCCATGTCAACATCGATACTGAATGAAAAGCAAATTTTACTTCAATTCTACTGTAAGCAATTTTGCATTACCTTTTCAGATCCCTTCTTGTTCTTTCGGATAGATTGTTTATGAGTTCGGTGCTTCTTATCTTCAATTATTTTTTCCCAATATTTTTCTTCTTCTACTCCTTCAAAGTCAAATACAAAAATCTTTATATGATGAAGCTAAGGTAGTAGTGTTACTACATACATTTTTATTAGTCGTTACAAAAACATCAAGATTTCCTCTATAAATTTCTACTTGAACATTTTACCTTCTAGTTTATGCCACTTAATGTTAAGATTAATTTCGGAGTTAGATTCACTTAAATTAGTGTCTTTGAATTTTTCTAATAATTTGCTAGTATCATCCTCAGACGCTAATCGAATATAACCCTAATAAGTACAAAAATAATTTAAAATTTATGTAAACGTGTAGAGATACCGCATTTAATGTTTACGTCAAAGAATTTAGTGAAACTTACAGTAGAATTTCCATCAATGATATCGATATATTGAACTTTCACCGCATCTGGTATCATTGACTGTATAAAATACATTCATAATATGATTAAATAAATCGTAATAACTAGCCTAAAGCAAGAATTAGGTTATAATCAAAAAATTGAAGTCGAAGTATACGTTATGAACTTTTCAAACGTACTTTAATAACTTTCTTTTGTAATCCATCGTCGCTTGAGCTGTTAACACACAAAATTACACCCGGTTGATAGCTTATATTGGATTTATTGCGATTTATTGGCTGTTCTGCTACATCTGATTCTCTATTGAAATCCTGTTTAATATTTCTCATACGTTCCTTCTGTTGTTCCTTATACTGCATTTTATATTCGAGCCATTTAAGTCTATCATTGAAAAGGTTGATAATTTTTACGAAATACTTATAAAATTATACTGATGAAATAAAACAAAAGACAGTCGAATTCTGGATCAAACTCACTTTGAGATTACTTTAAACGGCTGATTGGTTGCGTTAGGCTTTCGTTGCGAAGCGGCCTTCGAATCTTTTGTTTCATCAATTTTCTTATCACTATCCTTACGATTCTAGATATTCAAAGACGCTTAGTTATTCTAACCAAACTACTTTACTAGATAGTATTCCTATTACTTTTCCAACCGTTTGATTAGATTTATCCATCTCTGAATTATTGTAATCAGACTTTACTTCACTATAGACGGTTTTCTCTTCTCCTTTATCTACTTTAGGCTTTTTTTCGATCGATTGTATCGCTTTCTTAACGTCTTCATCGCTCAATTTTCTTTTCTTAACTAGGTGGTCAACATTTCCGGACTCCTAAAGTATATTGTTAATGTTAGAAAAGATAATTTTAGGCTATAAACTATGTCAAAGAATTGCATATCATTTGACTACCTGTCCAGAATTATTTTCAAGTTCTGAATCATTAAATGTTGAATTTTCGATGTACGCCTATAGATAATACGCAGTTTTATTGTTTGCGTTAAGATAGGATTTAACGTTTTCGGTAATAAAATATTATTTTCTATTGTCGGCATACTCTACAGGCTTTCTGTGCATTCTCAGGATCTTTGTATTCAACAAAGGCAAAACCTTTATTGTCTCCTGTACTTTTATATTTCGGGATACTTTCGTTTGATTTGATACCAGAATAATAAGGTCAGACGATTATCGTACTTTTTAGTTGTATTGTATTTGTTATAACAAAAATTGGCACTTAAACTAATAATATTATCTAAAACGATAGAAGCGAACTATGATCTACTCACCTTACATATAGAATTTCTCCAAATTTATCAAAGTGCTTCCTCACCCACTCGTGATCTACGCGCTTTGGGATAACTTCCTAAATTAGACAAAAACAATTAACACCATGTTTAGTATCGTTATAATATAGTTGCATCCTGTAATATTCCAAAAAAAGTTAGCATAACTAAACTATAAGAATTGTAACTTAAAGATAAAGAGATATTTAAATAATAAAATTATAGCTATTACAATAGCTTAGACATCATTTCTACATGAAAGTGCAATTAAAGTTAATCCAATACCACATAGATCGTTCTTTCATCAATACATTCTGCAGCTGGTATCGTAGTGCGACGCCTAATCCTTTCTCCATCCTCACTCATCTATAAAGATAATTATGCTAAATTGCTAACGTTGACATAATCCAATGCAATCTAGATATGTTAGGGCAAAGCAGCCTGATTACAGACAGTTCAGTTCGTACTTTACCTCTAATCCATCTAACATCTTGATAGCTTTAATAACTAAGCTAAAATTGTCAGTGAGGGCTTTAACTTTGTTGAATTTCTTAAATATAGCAACGTCGACATCTTGAAGATATACAATAGAATAATATTAAGATAATATGCCTCGCTTTTCAGCAGGTTAGTAATACTACAGCAGTCATCAAATAAAGTTACTGTAATAGTTTGCTATGCTGTAGACGTGCAGTGTTCTATATTAATATCTCACATTATTAAAACGATAATATTTCTAAATCTGAAATAGCTTGATATTAAAACGTATTGATTCTGACACTTGTAGACTGTAAAGTAACGGTTCAGCAGTGCGTTGGGTCACCACAAGGTGTTTGCCTCTTAATTTCATGCGCAACAACTAGTTTATAAAATTACTCCTATACTGAAAAATTGTGCCTAACTATACTATAACCTTTAATACAGCGTTTTCCTAAAACTGGATTTAAGATAGACAGCAGGCTTATCTACAGTACTCGTTTCCTGCATTTGTATATAGTAATCAAGTGTATTAACTTACATCCGTTTTCGTCTTCGTCAATCATCTTGCGCAAGAACTTGTCTTTTTGCAGATTTGCATCGCTAAAATAAAATTCGAACTACAAAAGACGTATATTTTATTTTAATTGGACGTTATCTATGTTATTAATGAACATAAATGCTTCTAAACTTTGATAAAACAATGAGGTTTGTAACACATCGGTATGTATATCTAGATATTTGCACATGTATCGCCGTTAGCTTATTTCTGTATTGATTGTGCAGCATAATTTATTGTTCGGGTATAATGTACGCGCATATAACAGCCTTCAGAAAAACAAAGATAATAATCATATCTATAAAATAAATAGCCTGCATGTTACTATGGAACTCTAGAACTAGTAGTTCTAAAGGTTTATGATGTTACATAGCTAGCGTTACAACTTACAGATCATAGGACAAGCAATCAAATTTTTTACCAGCTACTGTAAGTCGAGTGCGATAGAGTTCATAATAGTGGTGTAAGCAGTCCACTACCGTACTGACCCTATTTATAGCTGTAATACAAGACAGTTTACATCATTTTTATTTTGATGGTTGGCTTAGAGTCCTGCTCTTAAATTGTGTTGTACTGCATAAGCGTAGTGGGCATAAATCGTAACTTTGTATCTGCATGCAAAAGTATATTGTAATACCGATATAATGCGTGTGTGATAAATTATAATTATCAGTCTATCTAAGCAGGCATGATACCATAGCTAGTTAACAGGCTGTCAGAAAGTCTACAACGTTATTTTAGTTCCGTAATTAGAAATATCGTATAAACTAGGGCTGGAATACACATACAGTATATTCAAAAGTAATTTTCTTATTTACAGTAAGCTAACAACTCCATTCAGTATAAATAGCTCAGCTTATAACGTGGGTAATCATACGCTTTTAAATGCTGTAGACTGTAGTACAGTATCAATATATCAAAATAATTGAGAGAGAAGTATAGTGCAGCGGAAAATGTGTTGACTGTCCATTTTATAAGAGTGAAAACAATTTGGAGAAGTGCATTCTATTGCATTAACTGGAAATTTCTTTGACTAATTTACTAACCACTACATTATGTGTGCACTCAATGCCAAAGCTGAGGATTGCTTAGCAGTGGAGCTGGCGCAGTTCGTACATTCAATGCACATTGTATCGTTACAATATACCTCACATGACTTAATTCGACTATTATAAATCAATTTACAATCAACCTGCTTTTTAAGCTTCTTCACAATTTCTCGTTCCTCTAATTTCTTCTTTTTTTTCAATTTATCTTTGGATCCTTTCGCCATTTCGTCCACAACAGCCTTTCGTCTTTACACATTATCAGTACTGGTGCTGTTCTACAGTATTAGTACTGTAACCCTTATTACAATGTACTGTACGTACTGTAGAAAAACGCCAGAATTTATATAAATACTTTTGACTTTAAGTGCTAATATTAGTAGCTTTAGCACGTTTTATATAAATTTAAATTATATATATACATATAGCATCTTATTTGTAATAGACTGATACCAAATTTGTCTAATTTGGTGTTGAAATTGTGTTTTCATATGATTTCAATCGTCGGTAATTTTTTACGAGACACCCTACAGTATACAGTACCGTACTGTACTGTAGCGCATGCTGCATACTGTAGATTTTTGCACTAGCTGCGTTTGCGCAGAGATCTTTACTAGGCGACGTAATAAGTGCATAGTACATTGTACTGTACTGTACTGTACTGTACTGTACTGTACTGTACAGAATTCTCTGAAAATATTTATACTACCGTAGTTTAGACCAGTAAGTGTGGTATGATATCTATCATGTTCATTAAGATTACTGTTAGCACTAGGCTAGTTTTCCAATTCCATTCAAGCATTTGACCCTAAATTAATTGGCTATCGTAAATAAATTGGATTCATTTTTGCAACAAAAAATTCTATTCCCTTTCCCAAATCAATCATAAACCTTGTGAGATCTTTTTACACTATTACTGTACGCATGCGATTTCTATTTCATATCTTCAGAGTCTTCAACTGATTCCAACCCAATTCTATTCATTGCGTATGCAAGCTGCGGTAGCCGATTCTATCAATTGTAACAAAATTCAATACTGAAGTAAGCGATAAGTAAACTTCCAAAATAATTCTGTATATGTACAATTGATCCGAAAGCCATAACAACTTTGCTTTGATGTGCATATATCTTCAATATACACGTATTATTATGAAAGCCTACATGTACTATATTATTAATACTGCACAGTATTTTAGTCTACGTCCTTAGTGATACAACATAGCGTGTACTGTAAGTTAGAATCAATTTTGATAGGAATACTCTACAGTATACAGAGCGAATTTAAATCGTAAAAAGATTATGAAAGTGCAGAGGCAAAAATCTCAGCATTGCCTACCGGCCTGATAAAGATTTCTTTGCTATCATGCTAGCTGAGAGCATGATATAATTAATACAGCTTACCATACAATATAGCAATATATGTCTGCATACTACATAGATATGATTTTCGTAGCCTTGATAGATTACTATATGTCCTGCATTGAACGATGATCATTGTTCTGAAGCTATATGCTCGTAATTATAGGATCTTGTAATTGCATACTCTTCGCTGAAATTAGCTAGTATTTATAACTACAGCTTATTTCAAAAAATCTTTAAAGCGTTCCAATATCTTATTTGTGCTATTTAATCTACCTTAATGAAGTGGCAGATTTCAATACTGACATCGCACGATTTGAACAATGTTCAAAGGAAGACCTTCACGAAGTAATAACATCCATATTATCAGATTTGCAAAATAACGGTAAGCCTAGTTCATAGTATCGGATTTATGATGCTGATAGATGTTATGCTGTCGATTTTAGTATTGTTCACATTATACTCCATGCAGCTATGAAAGATCTCCAATTGATATATGTTATTCACTTGTGCACAGTGCATATTTGCACATATCAGACAAATTAATTTCTATTTGTAGGCGATTAATGTATTTACGACTTCAAGCATGAGTATATGTGCTTACTGATGGTTATTACTGTACATATCACATTCAATGAAATAACGCACTTCTATCATTAGCATATATTAACCTTATATCTGTAATCGTAAACCAAATCTGAAAGGTTTAAGCACTTATTGCTGTGCAGCAGGACCCTGTAACGATCATTATGCTTGCTAATGTACTATCACAATTGTAACGAGATCAAGAATCTGAGATTTTAAGCTTTCCTTTCCTTTAGTTTACTTTATTTGGAAGCCCACGCCAAGCGCGATATCATACACACGTTAACTAGACATGAGAATTGTGAAAACAAATCAGCTCTAGTAGGAACATAACTTTAATACCATATCCTAATGTACGTGAACATTTGTAGCATGTAGATAAGCCGTAAATAGTATTGTACGATATCTAGGATTCCCCACGTTCTTTGGCGCGTACACTACAAGGTAACAAGCAGTAGTTTACAGGACAGGTGATGTTACGACAACAATAAGAAGAATGTTTTAGTCGACTGCTAAAGTATGAATACACTAAAATGACTTCTACTCCTACCTAGCGCTATTCTTCTAATACTTACTAATGCATTTTGCAGAATTAGCTGCCGAGCAAATGCTCAGTTCTGGTATTGAATTCAAAATCGCAGCTTATCTCAAAGATATCGACTATAGAAGTTCTCATGGACAGCTAGCACAGCTTATTGCAGAGTGTTGCAAGCACGATGAGTGGCGAAATAGAATAGCAAAGGTCCAGGTTGTTCCTTCATTAATTGGCCTAGTCGAATCAGATGACGAGAAAAACTGCTACCAAAGCCTGCGTGCCTTAGGCAATTTATGTTACGAATCGCGTAAGTCTATAAGTAATAATGCACTACAGTTATAATTAAATTGAAAACTTCAATGTCTCGAATATATCAAAACTGCCGTAGGATACCATTGTATTGATATCTTGTTAATCGTACATCATACAACTTTTAACCTATATTTGCAGTTGTTACGTCACTGACAGATCGTTACACTTTAAAAACATTTTAATATATCATTAGCTACTGGTAGGCAATGTATCGCTAGTAATGGCGCTACGGAAAAGTTGATTTCGATAGTTTCAAGTAGCACTGCAAAGCCTAACATTAATATGTTGCAAGTTTCACTGGGCTGCCTTCTCAATTATATTAATGACTGTGGTATGTATTAATGATCCCCCTCTTGCATTTATTTCTCGCCATTATAAATTTGCTTAAGGGCGTTTAAGAAAATTTATATAGAAAATTTACGTATTGTAGACCTTATAAGCTAATTATGATAGTTGTAATAATCGCTTTTATATTAATATACTTTTAATAGATGAAAATCAAACCCTAGTGTTATCCGCTGGTATTATATCAACATTGCTTGACTGCATCCGGTCAATAAATGATAGCAAAGTAATCAGTGGCGCTCTTTCATTATTAACGATCATTGGCATTAAAGGTCGTGTTTTCCTCTTATTGTCTTGACTCAATATACAAGCAGTAATTGCCCTGCTTTAAGGCATTTACTTAATGTGAATATGTCTTTCCAAGATATACCTATAGTTACGTTTATTTGTTTTGTTACCTAGGCATTAAAGAAATGATAGCACATAATGCCGGAAATTTATTACTGTTTCTATTATGCGACTATCAATATCACGCTATTCAAGAATCAGTAATCGAAACAATTATGGAACTCATTGAAGACGGTATGTAAAATAGCCATTGCTAATAGATAGTAATGATAATACATTAATTAGTATAAAGTTCATCGTTTCGCTTCATGCTCCAACTGAAATCAGATATTATGATCTTCATGTTAGCAAGAATATACGTAAATGCATCTGAAAAATTTTTTACTTATTTAAGTTTTCAATTGATTACAGACGACTTTCAGAGGCAGATCTCAGAAGATGAGCGTATTAACAATATGATTTCGAAAATAGAACAGATTGTTAATGATGATGATACAGATGAAGAAACAATTGATAATGTAGTGGCCATTATAGTTCACTTACTAGGCGGCAACTACAGCATGAAAATTATGTTTAATAATGGAACAGGCAAAATTGTACCAATTCTACTAGGATGGCTAAGAGATAAGAGGGTAAATCTGAAAGCCGCCGCTTGCCTTGGAATTGGAAATATTGCTCGTTCAGGTAATGCGAAATCTCAGAATTTGACAGATTATTACTACCAGTTTCATTATAATACTGCATCGATATACTTATGATTGCATTATCTATCATATTACGTCTCCTTCATCTAGATTCAAATTGTAAAAAATTAACAGACTTCGAGATTATCCCTAATTTACTGGAATCTGTAAAACCAATAGAAGATACAGATAGAAATTCTAAACTGGCGATTGCTGCCTTAAGCGCAATAAAAAATCTATCAATTTGCTCATCGGTTAGACCAAAACTAATCAACGAAGGTTCAATCAACTCGATATCATCGTTATTGTCCTCTCTATTCTCCCCCACAATCTATAAATCGCTAAGTATTCTGAGATTACTAGCTACTGGGAATGGTATGTAATATAAGCTTTAGTTATAATTCTTTATATAGTTTACTTTTTAATTAAAACTAGCGAAGAAGTATTTTAACACTTTCTAGTTTCTACCTGGTTTTGTGACTCCGACACATTTGTAGTTATGTGATGTAAATCATTTGTATATTGCGCAGATACCGTCGCCAATCAATTGGGATCTAGTACGGAAATTCTCACTCGTATTGTCGAGCTTTGCAATGTATTAGAACACGAAGGTGTATCAAGCGAAGCTTTACGTTTGCTGGCCTGTATCATCAAAGAAACACAAAACAAGAATATTATAACAAACATTGCTGCAATAGGAGGAATAGACCACATAATTTCTATGTTGCATAACCAGCATACACAGTTACAGAATGAGGGTGCTGTAGCTTTGTTGATCACGTCAGCTGTGGCTGACGGTAAGTACTAAAATACTACAATTACGTACGTTATGTACAATGTACATGCTCATATTCATATCAACACGGTAGCTAAGATTGAGAATTGCCAATATGTTAATCTGTGAATTTATCGTATAAAAGCAGAAAAAGTGACGTAGGCTTGTAATCACAATAATTATAATGCCGCATTTTATAATTTACGATTTGTTACCGTTCGATATAACATCTGAAAATTTCGCTTAAGGAAATTCATACGTTACTCTTACGTATACTTAGCATTGCAAGTCCTAATATAAGTATACGAGTGCTTTTGTTAGCGCTTTAATTATCTTAATCATGGACTTATTAATACTCATAGAATGCCTTCATCAGAGCTTACATGAAGCTGGTATTGTCAAAGAAGTTGTGAAAGTTGTTCAAGACAGCAATGTAATAGCTGAAGTACGTTGCAATTTGCTATCTTTGATTGAAATGTTATGGAAAGTTGAACCACATCATTCCAATTTGAAATTGGCCGGGGTAGAAGAAGCTATTCATTGCCTTCGTGAAAATGACAGTGAATTAGTAAAAGCCAAAGCAAAGGATGTTGTAAACAACTGTAGTCTTGGTGATGCGTAACTTTATGTGTTAACTTTTTATACTGTCTTTATCGTGAATAGCTACTTATTTTGTGGTAGACGTACAGTATATCGCATAGTGATGTACTCGTATAAGCCCCAGATATTGCCTTATACTAGAAGTTTATCTGCAAAGCTGAACAATTAAGCATCTTATTGTAAATAACTCTAAGCAAACTTAATATTGTCCTTTATAAAGTTGAGCTACAATTCGTTTTGAAAAATCTTATTTTGTATGATACATGTTATATTTTTTATGCGTACCTATTGGATACTATTGTGCTTAAATCTATTTAATTTCCTTCATGGATGAGATACTCATATACCGTTACTAATAAATAAATAACGCATTGAAATCCCTAGTCCGGTTATCTTTTCGTGAGGGTCAGTATCGCTTTATCGTTATTGTAGTGTTCATTTAATTTAATTATTATTAAAAAACTAGCTACAAAATCCGTCGCACAAAACGTTTAATAATATCTATTACATTACTGAAAACAAAAAAATTTCGATATGCATAACCCACGTAGCCGGGCATTTTCGACCAATGTAGAGTTTAGAGGTTTATAGGTTAACGTTTTTTAAAAGTTCTTTGGCCATTGTAAAGTCGACGAGAATCATCTACACTTGATTAGTAATGCTGATTATTTGTACTTTACTGTATGTATCTAGATTAAACAGAATATGTACTGTACAATTATTATTGTAATTATTCACTTCAGGCGCTACTGAACTCCACATGGCTTAATTGCAAATTTACAATACTGTATTCTGGCATGATCTCTGTCTGTCCTTTTTTTGTACAGTACAGTACATAATAAGGTGCTAATTACCGTAAGACTCTCTACTGTAGTGCTAACGAAACATTGTTCTGTAGTTTATTTATTTATTTAGCTTACGGATGCCTTGCTATCACTGTATTTTAAGAGTGCCCTATAATATTCTTACCAGTGCTGTATCATGTGCGACATTACGTAATTAGTCTGTCAGTAGACTATGAGAAAGAGACCTGCCCCATACCGTGCATAATAAAGAAGTTAAAAGTTAATTACAAGTTTAAGCTTTAATTTTATTTTTATTTATTAACTAAAACAATACATAAAAACTAATAAAAGTGACGCAATCGCGTTTCCGTCCGTATCACTGAAAACACGGTATAAATACAGTAATAAATAAATGAATAAAAAAATGAAAAAAGAAGAATAGTGCAGCGCCATTCAGGCTCTATGTCCATTTGTCCATTGTCCATACTGGTCCATAATTTGAACTTTAGTCAGGTCTACTCACAGTATGGGCTCCTCGAACAGATGTCAGCAAGCCACATGCCGATTTAGTCCTGTACAATATAGTACAGTATGTAACTGTAGTATAGTACTGTACAGTACTATGGACGTTGTAACAGTTTACGGTCACTAGAAAGGAGGAATCATGCCTGTGGCCATGAGCACGTGACACCGTGACCACTCGATCAAGAGCGATATTGTTGCATATTTAAAATACCAAGATGGCAGTGGCAGATGATGATGATTTCACTGAGCTGTACAGTGTACAGTGTACAGTGTATAGCACTGTGCTGTATTGTACAGTACACTATACACTGGACTGTACAGTGTACAATACAGTATAGTATGACATTTAGACTTTTTTGCGCACTTTTAAATCGTGGCACTAATTTAAATTCGCTGAGATTGCAAATATTTTCTCATAATTGGATCCCAGCGGTAAGGTAGAAGTGCCTTAACGTCTAATATATGAGTTGCAAATAGTCGTAGCTCGTGGTCACAATTATCCTATCTCCATAGAAAGCTGACATCAAAATTTTACCTCTCATATTTTGGAACATCGGAAAAGGTAACTTACGGGCGTTGTTGTGTTGGAATGTATTCTGCAGTTTGTACGTTACTGTACTCCATTTTCTGCATGCAGTATGGTCACATTTTTCGAGTAACGGAATTAAGAATGGTATTTATTTTGCTCGGCACACTATACGTATAATATGACATTAATGTAGTAAATGTTTGTAGCTTTGCCGACATTTTATTACTGGCAGAAGAATTCTTTTGATATTTAGTGATAATCGTAAAATTTCTGCACGGCATGCCAAAAAAAGCGTTGTTACGTACAGTATATTGATAATGGTAATGCTATACCATATACAGCGTCGTAAACTGCATGATTGAGAATTGCATCATTGCTCATAAAAGTAAAAGTTGAATAGAACATCGTTTTTACCGAAATCCTAGATCTTTTGCACTTTTATGACTCACTGTTATGGTTCAATATATATTGCTAGTACGCTAAGTACAGGATGGGATTGCGATAGGCTACTGAGTACATGAACTGTACTGTTCCATCCTTAAAAGAAAATTCCTATTACAAGCGATAGTGCACGATACACTGTAGTGTAATACTTGATGTACAGTATACCGTAATTTTAAATTCATTTTGAATCGACTGAGAATTCATACTTCAGCCTTACATCTTTTACCGCTCCAGTCGAGTAATTAACCTACAAATCCTTATTGAACATTTCTCACATTACTCAATTTCTTGATAATCTACTACAACACTATTTATTATAAAATTTGCTGTGTTATGATAGTATCTTAACGTAAAGAAAGATGACCTTAGAAGAAAACGAAGGCAATGAAAATGTATCACGAGCAGCTTCAAGCAAAGAAATCGACTTGGAAGCCGGAAAAGATAATCAAGATCAGACAGAAGTTGCAGTAGAAAAGCCAAAGAGGAAATGGTTCCAGAAACGCAAGTAAGTTAAATAACATGATGAAAACTATACATCATAAGAAAGAAATAATGGTCTACTACACAGTTTTGAGTAATCGAGACAGTGGACTCTAGTGGACTGCTAGGTTTTTACTAGTGGCCCATGCGGAGCCCAACTCATGACGAATTTCATCAGTAATTGCAAATTTCGAAATTTTTCGATCTGCAATCCTCAGGTGAAGAATAACTAGATCTAGCTTGATCCAAGTAGCATATACGGTACCCACCGATTTTTACCATTATCATTTATTGGAATACTAATCGATGATAGTACTATGCTCATTTGAGTGGGTAACTTTAGTAAAGGCATGCAGGTACACTGTAGGAAAATGTAAATGTTGATTATTTAATTTAACTTTTACTATAGCTTGCCTTGCTTAATTAACTGTAAAAGGGAATCGTTTATTCCCGATTCAATTTGCTAGACGCCATCATCATCCCATCATACTATATTCCCAAGATTTTACTAGTGTATCGTCGTGACAAATCGATGAACGTCTCGATTTTGCGAGTTAATGATTTGTTCATCATTCGTGTGTTATACAGTATCTGGCACGCTTTAGCGTGACTTATGCTGTAGACTACTCTTTATCACGTTGCACTTGACTATCTAGTCAAAGTATAAGGTAAGCTTACCATTCTATGATTTGCCGCTGTCAAAGACAGCGTCTTGCAATCTTACTTATCTAGCAACGTGCTGTACAACTGTACATAGTAAGTATCCAAAAAACAATCATAAAACATTAATATACATCAGATAACAGTATGATAGAATTCTATTGAATTATTCTATTAGTACTCGTTTATCTAGTGAACGAAATAGCCCATTTGTCGTATAGCAGTACTGTATATCCAGGACTGCGCTACTTCATAGATACGTTGATACAGCTTGTAGTTTAATAACAGGATAATTCAAAATTTCGGCAAGTTTTTTTGCTAAAGTTCACACTCAATTATTTTACTGTACAGTACAGTACGGTACAGTACAGCAACACCGACATTCTTTTACAGTACTAAGTACTACTTTCATCAAAGTTTGATCAATCAAACCGCCGACGTGACATGTCTCTATACTTTACTATATATTTACACAAATGATAGCGAGCTGTTTTACACTAAACATTATACTGTACAGTACAGTACTATGTACTTTTTACTTTTCACTATAGTTTACAGTTAACGAAACTGCACAATGAAACGTAGTGGCTTTGTTAGGAGAAATCACGACCTATGATGACCATATAAGGACATTTATCTCTCTCTCTCTCTCTCTCTCTCTCTCTCTGTCCATAGTCTATTGTGCTATATGGTACTGACTTATAATGCATAACCTTATGGGTCAATAGGTTGAGCAATTTCGATTTTGGCAGTTGCCTCCCTCTAGGAAAATAAATCACAGACTTGTGACCTAGTCCAAAATTTAAAACAAAAACCATGATAAATATGACCATATAAGGACATTACATTCATGTCTGTTTATATGCTATAGTATGTTTGTGTACAGCTATCGACCGTCGGGGTGATTTCGATTTGGGTAGTTGCTGCGTATACAAAAGCGCTGCCAAATTCAAGCCGCGGGCTACTAAGATTTCTTACAAAAATCACAAAAATATAGCCATATAAGGATATTGAAGTTATTACATGTTTGTTTATACCTTCCACGTTCTTGCTGTTTGAGTAACTTCGACATTGCAGCTGGCGTTGTAATGTAATACTGTGCTGTAAACTGTACCTGACTGCTATGTTTCCTAAAAAGTTGACCAAGTGAAAACAGTGCTTTATTAATCTCAAGTGATTACCATTTAGTATGCTTGTTAACCTATGCAATGGACAAGATTGCTATCTATCCTGTATTGATCTTAATGTATATCGATTGATAAATGTTACAGGAAAGAAGAAGAAGAAGAAGTTGTCGAAAAGAGTGTGCCATATTTTCAATTGGTAATTAAAATGACAGTATTGTAAGCACGCAATGTATAGTACGAATACAATGCAGTAAGTAGTATCATACGTTCGTTTCTTGATTTATTTCGTAAATATGCTTCCATAGGCAAGAATTCACATTCACATCTTTACTTTATTCTCAGCTGAACCTATTAATTGCAGCTATAGGATGATATCAGTAATTCTGTGATAGCTATATTTTAATTCCTTACGATTTATTTACCATTCCAGAATGTTAGATTTTATTTACATTAAACTCAAGTTATTATGGTACCGTACGGTGTTTGTTTGCAGAATCATTTAATGCTATACACGATAAAATTTAACTAAATTGATGGAATGTTTTATGACTCAACAAAGTGTTATCATAATCACTTGCTTTTTATTATTTCGCTTATAACAATACTGTACAGTACATAGTAATATCTTGAAGCTTTACATAATTTCGAGCTACTGAATGTTACACTACACTATAGTACTCAAACTTACGTGCTGTGTGTATCATGGTATCGTAAGAAGTATGAAATTAGGCTCTGTATTCGGTATGATAAAGTCTGATGTTGCGATTACTGTTCTTGAACAGCGCCCACTGTGCCAAGAAC